>NW_027551567.1:5816359-5834698 GCF_008692635.1 Crocuta crocuta
AACTTAAAAAAATATTTTAGGGGTGTCTGGGTGGCTCAGTCGGTTAAGTGGCCGACTTTAGCTCAAGTCAGGATCTTGTGGTCTGTGGGTTCAAGCCCCACATCAGGCTCTGTGTTCGAAGCCTGGAGCCTGCTTCAGATTCTGTGTCTCCCTCTCTCTGACCCTTGCATGCTTCTGCTCTGTCTCTGTCTCTCAATAATAAATAAACATTAAAAATATTTTAATCCAGATTTAAATTTATAACTATATTTGATATGAACATTTGCTAAAATTTAATTTTTTAAATATTTTCTTTCTTTTTGAATAATGGAAGAGCTTAGAATATAGGTTCTAGCACTCAATGATTTATATTTTAAAATTGTATTTTATTCTTATTGATTCCAGTTAAGATCATTGTATTACCACAGAATTTTGGGATTGGAAAAAACTTGAAAACCCTCCTTATAAATTCTACTGTTAATAAAACTAGGACCTAAAGAATACTTCCTCTCTTACTCCAGTGCTATTTTAACTAAACATGGGGGGTGCCCCTGCCCCAAATAGGTTGGTAAGTAAATATGTGCCCATGTAGAAAGTCAGATGGTATGTTCAACAGAGAAGGAGAGGAACATAGGATTTAAAGTTAAGACAACCTAGGTTTTAATCCTGCTTCCCAGTTTTGCTTTCTGTGTGACTTTGAGTTCTAACTTAACCTCTCGGTGCCATCTATTTCATGAGTTAGTTGTGAGCATCAAATTAAACAATTTGAATGGATCTGCCCACCACATGATGGAGAACCAACAAAATTAAAATCTTTGAGCAAATTTTCAAAGTCAAGAAAGCAATTTATTGAATTTATAGTCAAAAGCATATGAAAAAGTCTTTCAGAGCAATCGGGAAGGAAATCAGGTTAGCAGAAATTCCGTTTCTAATAAGATTTATAATATATATCCCCTATAGAAAACTTTTATTTATTGGGCAACTAAAGTTTTCATTTGTGCATTTGGAGAACAGAGTTGAAGAGGAGAGGGAATATTCAGGAGGAAATATATATATACATATATATATGTATATAGATATGTTAATTTTATTATGATTTATTATTTGTACCTCCATTGCTCCCCAAATGCATTCAATGTGACAATGTTATTATATTTTTATTTCCCATTTTGGGAATGTTTATAACATTTTTTCATTTCACAGTGATAGGAAGTCTTGGATTCTGGTTTTGCCAAGTGCTGCTATACATTGCAACACCAGATACCCCTGCAGAATTGCAGAGAGACAAAGTTAAGCACTTGGTGCCAGGATACTTTTTATACAGAACCAAGTCTATGCATGTGAGACACTGAACACTAGAGCCCCCTACTCATGGGGTCTGGGGTGAGGGGCTCTACTTTCTCTCATTTCAGTAATAAAAGTGAGGTTACAGATTTTCCCTTTTTTCTCATTGCTTATGGAAATTGTGAAATACTTTATTGCTAAGTTGAACCAGAATAACTTAAGGTAAGAGCTTAAGAAATGGGATAATAGAGTTTTTGAAACTGATTTAAGGTTTAAAGTCAGCATTCAGTTTTCTTTAAATTCACAAATAAGTTACTACTCCCTACCCTAGAGCCACACATTCATTCATCATACATACAGTTCTAGAGCAGCGAAAGTACAGCAGAGATACAACCCAACCCTTTCAATTTTGGAGATTCCATTCTAGTGAAGAGAGACAGACAATAAATAAATAAATATGATGCTGGGTGTCGAGTGCTATGAAGAAAAATTAAGCAGAGTAAAGGGAAGAGAGGCAGGGAGAGTACTGTTATAGAAGGTGGTCAGGGAAGCACTTTCTCATAAGCTACCAAATAGATAATTTCAACCTTAAGTCTCACAGTCTACACCTCAAAAACTTCTAGTATGAACTCTTCCAGAGTGTACTAGAAAGTGTACCTTGTTAGTTTTTACTCCTAATTTCTACTTAGGAAATACCTGTGTCCTTCCTTTCTACATCAGTCAGTAAGCCTAAGATATGTGAAAGATACTACCTATATTTCAGTCAAAAGTGGAATCCCATGAAATGATCCAAAACAGGAAGGAGCAGAGGGGGCAGATATTCCTTTGAAAAAAATAGGGACTGGGGGATGTAAAATAATACAGTTACCAAAGCTAAAAATAAACGACAGAGTATCTGATCTTAGAAAACATAACATATTTTCCTGGAGAACAGAAATCTAAGACAGCAAAGGGAATTCTTTCCCTTACTGTCCCACTTTTATCCCAAAGATCTGAAGGAGCCAAATGAAAATTTCCTGGCATCCTGGGGCAATAAAATAATCTTGGTCTTCTTGTGAAACCACATTAGTATGGAGAAGGAACAGAGGCCCTTTGAGCACTCCTAAGTGCTGTGTAAGCTGCATTTTTCTCCAGGAACTCAAAGCTTTGTTTATTTGCAAAGAGTTGTGCTACTAATGCATGAAGGCCTGAATGGCCCAGGTGACATGCTCACATCTGAACACTTATCAAAAAGGAACTCTCGATTAAATGCGTGTTCAAGGGCCCAGAGAGATGCATCAATGATTACTATTGTTTTTTTTTTCAGAAATCTTGGCGAGAAAGCAAATGGCGTTTCTTTGGGGGAAGGTAGACTCAAGATAAAATGTGTCCTCAGGAAGATATAGTTTAATGGANAAACTCTCGATTAAATGCGTGTTCAAGAGCCCAGAGAGATGCATCAATGATTACTATTGTTTTTTTTCAGAAATCTTGGCGAGAAAGCAAATGGCGTTTCTTTGGGGGAAGGTAGACTCAAGATAAAATGTGTCCTCAGGAAGATATAGTTTAATGGAGCCCAAGTGATCAAAGCCAATACTTCCTTTCACCTTTACCAGCTTCGAGCACTTAGGGCAACTGACTTCCCCATTAAAAAGGATGTTAGTGTTGTTTTTTTTTTAAGTGACTGTTCTTATGAATGTGTGTGTGTGTGTGTGTGTGTGTGCATGAGAGAGAGAGAGAGAGAGAGAGAGAGGGAGAGAGGGAGAAATGGAGGGAGGGGAGAGAATAGAGTTCTTTGACCAATAATAAAACTTTGTGGGAGGGAGAAGAGTTTCTTTTATTTTAAAGCTGCCCCATAGAGAGACTGTTTATATTCCAAATGGTATAACATCAAGTCCTCAGCTGCGGGAAGTATGTGGATTACTTACCTCCTCAGAAACATAGATATAAATACATACAATCACTGGTGTAATTTAGAATCTGGTCTCTATTACTTAGGGCCTGAGTTACCCACCCCCATTCCTTCTTAGTCATAGTGTTTGAATTGAAGGTTTAACTAATGTGCTGATGAATTTAGTGCCTTCCAGGCACTTTAACTCTTTTACAAAGAGCTAAATTGATGCCCCAAAGAGTAGGGCCCTATTTATGAAAAGAAGCTTGTGTTCTCTCCTTGAGTCCTGCTACTCAAAATCATCTATAAAGATACTAGGACACCACATCATCCCACTGGGCCACTGGAGGCATGGGCTGTGGGAAGGGGGTGTAGATAAAGTTCCCCAAGTCAACTCACTTGTTTATGATTAAACTCAATTTAAATGCTACCTCTTCCTGCCTGTCACCTTTTTCTCTGATCACCCTGCTCACAACTTGCCTGTAGTATTTTACACATGGTGGCTTTTCTTTTTTTCAGAATATCTGAAGATAGTCCAACATGCTGCGTATTCCAAGAAGGAGGGCCATGGGAATGCCTAGCAGATATCCTAGATTTTCTACCATAGTTGTGGTTTCTCATACCTGTGTCCCAACCTTGGTTTAGAAAATGTAGCACCATAGTACTATGCTGCTAACCTTAATCTCCCCACTGACTTCAGACTCTCCTAACTTTGCTTTGCTCTGACCTCACCACAGAGCCAGCAGACATCCTCAAGAGTGACTTTAGTTTCACGGACTTCTTGGGTCTTCACTTTCCCAAACCAGCTTTCTCATTTATCAGCTGGCCTATCAGTAACACTTCTTGAGCTCTACCTATCACTTTTAAAATTTCATTTCCTTTATCTACAAATTATTCTTATTGAAATCCTTCCAGTAATAACATTCAGGTTTGGAAACAATTCACTGTTGAGATCCCCAACTCTTCTAGAAAGAAAAAGAACATGTGTAGCTAGAGGTCAGAAGCAGGCTTTCTTGGTCATTACGTATGGTGTCTGCTCTTCCAACACATTCCCGAAAGATACTAAAAGGCCTTAGAGGAATCTGTTCCATCCTTGTCCTACTCTCTCATTTTCCATTTCTTTCCTAAAGAATTTGATCCCACCCTCCAGCTTGGTTTTTTGTTTAAAATTTTCATTAACTGTTGTTAGAAAAAATAAGACATAACATTAAATTTGTCATCTTAACCATTTGTAAGTGTATAATTTAGTGCTATTATGTAAATTTACATTGCTGTGCAATGTATCTCTAGAATTGTTTCATCTTGCAACACTTAATCTCTATACCCACCAAACGCTAATTTCATCTTCTCTTAGCCCTCAGTTACCATATTTCTACTTTGTGTTTGGTTGATTTTGACTACTTTAGACACATCATATGAATGGAATCTTATAGTATTTCTCCTTTCATGACTAGTTCATTGATGTTGTAGCATATAACAAAATATTCTTCTTCTTTTAAAGTTTTCTTCTTTCTTAAGGCTTCACAATATTGTATTGTGTGTGTATACCACACACAATATCCAGCCATCTGCAAACAGAGATTTGGTTTGCTTCCAGCATTTGCCATTGTGAGTAGTACTACAACAAACATAAGCATGCAGATATCTCTTTGAGATCCTGCTTTGTGTTCTTTTGGATACATACCCAAGAGTAAAATTGCCAGATCATTTTTTTAATTTTTTGAAAAAACTTAGAGTTTTGAGGAATATTAATACTGTTTTCCATAATCACCGCACCATTTTGCATTCTCACCAACAGTGCACAAGTGTTCCAACTTCTCTAATACTTGATGTTTTCTGTCCTTTTGATTGTGGTCGTTGTGATGGGTATGAGGTGATATCTGGTTCTGGTTTTGATTTGAATTTTCCTAATTATTAGTGATATTGAACACCTTTGAATGTAATTGTTGGTCATTTGTATATTTTCTTTGGAGAAACGTCTATTCAGGTCCTTTTCCCATTTTTTAAATAGTGTTATTTGTTTTTTTCATTGCTGAGTTGTAGAACTTCCTTATATTTTCTGGATATTAACTCCTTTTCAGATATAGGGTTTGCCGATATTTTCTCCCATTCCATAGACTGCCTTTTTAGTCTGTTCATTGCTTCCTTTGGCATGCAGTTTTTATGTTTGGTATAGTCCCGTTTGTCTATTTCTCATTTTGTTGCCTGTGCTTTTGGTGTCATGTGCAAGATGTCAGTGCCAACTCAAGAATTATGAAGTTTTTCTCTGTGTTTTCTTCTGGGAGTTTAATAGTTGTAGACATAAATTTAGGTCTTTAATCCATTTGAGCTAATTCTTGTATACAGTATAAAGCAAAAGTTCATTCTTTTAGCCCATGTGGATGTCCAGTTTTACCAGCAATATTTATTGAAGAGACTATATTTTCCCCTTTGTGTTTTGGCACCCTTATCCAGAATCATTTGGCTATATGTGCTAGCATTTTTCTCTGGGCTCTATTCTGTTCCATTGGTCTGTAAATCTATCTTTATGCCAGTACCATACCATCTTCATTACTATTGTTTTGTACTGCGTTTTGAACTCAGAGGGTGAGAGACTTCTAATTCAGTTCTTTTTTGGTCAAGATTATTTTGGCTATTCAGGTACCTTTGAGACTCCACGTGAAGTTGAAAACTTTTTTTTTCCACTTATGCAAAAATTGCTGTTAGGATTTTGATAGAGTTTGCACTGAATTGGTAGATCATTGGTGTAGTATGGACATTTTAATAGCTTTAAATCTTTCAATCCACAAATATGGTATGCTTTTCCATTTATATCTTCTTTGGTTTCTTTTACCTAGTAATGTTTTATAGTTTTCAGTGTACAAGTCTTTTATGCTTGTTTAAGTTTATTCCTAAGTGTTTTATCATTTTGGATGCCAGAGTAAATGGGATCATTTTCTTAATTGCCTTTTCAGAATGGTCATTGTTAGGGTATAAAAACACACTTTATTGTTGGTTTTGTATTCTTCAACTTTGCTGAATTTTTAAATTATTTCTAACAGCTTTTTGGTAGAATCTTTAGGGTTTTCTATATGTAAGATAATGTCATGTGTGAACAGAGATCATTTTACTTCTCCTTTTTTAATTTATATGCTGTGTATTTCCTTTTCCTGTCTAATTGCTCTGGCTAGAACTTTCAGTACTATGTTGAATAGTAGTGGTAAAAGTGGATATCCTTACCTTATTTCTGGTCTTAGAGGAAAAGCTTTAAATATCCCCTCATTGAGTATGATTGTGTGGGCTTTTCACGTGTGGCATTTATTATGGTGAGGTAGTTTCCTTCTTTTCCTAGTTTATTGACTGTTTATCATGAAAGGGTGTTTAATTTTGTCAAATGTTTTTTTCTTCATTGATTGAGATGATTATGTGGTTTTTGTCCTTCATTATGTTAATGTGGTATATTACATTGATTGATTTTCATGTTGAATTATCCTGGTATCCCAGGTACAAATCCCATTTGGTCAAGCGATATGATCCTTTTAATGTGCTGTTGAGTTTTGCTTAATAGTATTTTGTTTAGGATTTTTGTATCAGTGTTCATTGGGGATATCGGTTTTTGTAGTTTTCTTGTTTTGTCTTCATCTGTTTTTGGCATCAGGGTAATGCTAGCCACATAGAAGGAGTTTAGGAGTGTTCCTTCCTTTTGATTCTTTGGGAGAGACTGAGAAGGATTGGTGTTAATTCTTTAAATGTTTGGTAGAATTCCCCAGTGAAGCCATCTGGTCCTAGACTATTATTTGTTGGGAGGTTTTCTGTTATTGCTTCAGTCTCCTCACTTGTTATAGATTTTTTTTATTTCTTCACGATTCAGTCTTTGTAGATTGTATGTTTCTAAGAAGTTATTAACTCCCAGTTATCCAATCTGTTGGCATATAATTATTCTTAGCAGTCTTTTATCATTCTCTTTATTCTGTGACATCAGTTGTAATATCTCCTCTTTTATTCCTAATTTTAGCAATTTAAGTCTTTATTTTTTTCTCAGTCTATGTAAGAGTTTATCAGTTTTTGTTGATCTCTCCAAAAAACCAACTCTTGGTTTTGTTGATTTTTTTTCTGTTGTTTTTCCATACTCTCTTTCTTTTATCTCTGCCCTAATCTTCATTATTTCCTTCCTTCTGCTGACTTCATCTTCATGTTTTTAATAAGACTCATTCATATGCCAAAATTTTAAAATATCTGTACCCCCAGATGAGGCCTTTGTCTGGAACTCCAGATGAACATATCAGCCAACTACTGGATGTCTTCCTATGGATTTCCAATACCAAAATACCTAAAACTGAACTCAGTCTCATCTCGTTCCCTTTAAAACTTGTTCCCTTCCTAAAATAAAAATGGTAAGCACTTTTATTGTACTTTCCATGTGCCAGGAATAATTCTAAGTACTTTATTTTTTTTTTATTTTTTTAAATATTTTTTTATTTATTTCTAGGAGAGAGAGAGAGACGGCGTGAGCAGGGGAGGGTCAGAGAGAGAGGGAGTCACAGACTGAAACAGGCTCCAGGCTCTGAGCTGGCAGTCAGCACAGAGCCCGACGCGGGGCTCGAACCCACGAACCGCGAGATCATGACCTAAGCGAAAGTCGGACGCTTAACCGACTAAGCCACCCAGCCGCCCCAGTTCTAAGTACTTTAAACCCATCAACTTATTTGAACCGCAAAACAATTTAAGAGGTAATATTCTTAATAATTATTAATTCTCATGTATAGATGAAGAAACTGAGGCGCAGGCAGATTAGGTCATCTGCCTAAGGTTACATAGTTAGTAGCAAAGCTGAGATTTGAACTCAGGCTACATGGCCCCAGAAGCAATGCTGTTAACCACAGTGCTGTGTCATTATCATACCCATTACCCATCCACAAAGGTTGTGCACCGAGAGACCAGCCTCCTCACCTTGTCCCCCCCCCCCCGTCTCTACATTGAAGCAATTTTGCATTCCACAAATCCATGCCCTCTTCTCAGGTACAGTATTCCATTGTTGCAAATCTACTCAGAATTCTTCCATAACTCTCCAACATGGAGGAATAAAGTCACACAATTTCCTCATATAATCTGACACTGCCCTACTCCTCCAGCTTCACTTCTTTCCATTCCTCACCTGGAAGGATTGTCTAGCAACACTCAACTGCTTTCCATTTTCTTTGGACACAACATTATACTTGTCCTGCAAATTTTCTTATGTTGTCCTTTGGGTTGAAATGGTCTCCCCATTTCCAGCTGCCCACCTCCTAATTCCTGTTCATTCCATAATGTTTACCTTAGTGTCCCCTTTCCAGTAAGCCTTCCATAATATGCCTGCCACCATTGCTGTCCCCTCAAGTTGCCTGGGTACTTCATGCTACCATAATGAATTCATGCTTCCATAACAACTGGAAGATAGTATGTTTCCATCACTGACTTTTATTTCAGTATTCATTCTGTTAATTTCTCTGACTCTTCCACCAGAACCATTTGCTCCTTGAGGGCTGTCACAGCACTCAGTCAATCATGGATTCTCTAGCATTTAGTTCGGTGACTGAGACAAAAAGTATAAATGTAATGAAAGTTTCATATGTTAATAGACATAAAGAGAAACTGAAAATGGAGTGGCACGTGGTGTTTATGAACGGACCAAACATGCATATCTATAAGGAAAACAGTGGATGAAGTCTTGAATGAATTATTTAGGCAGTACTTAGTAAACACCTGCTTTGTACCTGGCACTGGTCACATGACAGACAATTGAGATACTTGAATTGAAAATAAGATCATTCCAAATTAAAGCAAATACATCAATTCACAAGATGGTCACCCTCCAGATGCTAGCCATCCCATTAGGAAGTGTCATAATTTCTCCTGAGTCTCTAGAGTTTCAGGTAATATCAGAAAAAAGAGTCACTATGTCCTTGCCTCTGCCTTCAAGGCAAATGGGAAACTCAGAGGCCTGCCCACCCTGGTGCTCTTCTGGAGTCTCTCCTTGGCAAGCATGCTCTGGATTGGACTTTCTTGAAGCTGAAGTGGGGAGATAGCAGATACAAAGATGGCATTGGGAGAGGAAAAAAAAAAAAAAAAAAAGCTAAGGAGGCCAAAGCCCAGTTAGATTCTTTACCATGCTAATGAAATATTCTAAATTATAGGGTAGTAGCTTAGCTCACCAGAGTGCCATTTTCAGGTGTGACTAGTAACATAACTCTTAGTACTCAGTACTTCCTGGAGTTATTTGTATGTAATAAAATAAGTTATCCATTTAACATCTCTTGAGAATCCACATATGCCAGGTACTGTGCCACTTTCTGGGGTAAAAAGATCAAGAAGAAATAGGTTTTGCACATAAGAAACTTATAATTTAGTGAGTAAGACAGACAAGAAAATACATAATTGCAGTAAATCATGATGCAGGTGGGTGAGTTACAAGAAACACAGGGTCTTGTGAGAGCACATGTGGAATAGGGGAGTGGTGAGGGGAAGCAAATATTCTTCACCCCCCTGATGCCTTGTAAGACTTATTTTCCTTCAGACAAGATTGGGAATGACTAGATTGAGGACTGGCAATGCCTCTTTCCACAAATTGGTAAGTTACAGAAGCACCATTTGTGTGAGGACGGAGTATGGAGAATGCAGCATGGATAATCTTGATGTTAGTGCCAGAAGAGCACTATGAATTTCTACCATTTGTAAACAGCATAGAAAATTGCAGGGATTTAATTAATTTGCTTTGTCAGAAGTCCCAAAACGGCTACATGCTAAGTAAGAGGGGACTCCAGAGGCCAGATAGGTGGAATGGACCTCCCCTTGCTTAGTGAAGGCTAATAAAATTAGAAGAAGGAGCCTCACTAACATCTCAGAGGACACAGGAGGTGAGCCCCCTTTTCAGTTTTCCAAAGGACACCAGATGTGCCTTATAAGAGACCAGCACTGGGTGCCCAACCAAGAGAGACTAAGAGAGTGGAAAGGTTGATGTCTGAGGTAAAGAAAATGTGGACAAGGCCTCCCTCAAAGTCTAGATTTGAGGTCAAAACAGAAACAGGCATGGCCACGGCAGGTTTCTGGGTCAATAACTATAAAGACTCTGCATATTATGTATCTGTCATGTACCAGGAAATGATGGTGCAAAAGGAATTTTTAGTCCACTCCAACTTCACCCCAAACATATAGTACAAGTAAAAATAGTGATATTGCTCTGCTAACACAACTTCAAGGCAAATCCTTTAAAGCTATTGTCCCTCTTCCAATGAGATGGTGACTCAAGAGTCCCTACTGTATGTAGAGTAACCATATGTCCTGTACCATGAGCAATCTTGGTTTACACCTGTCTCCCAGAAAAATTGTTAATAGCACCCTCTTTAATTCTCAAAAGTCTTATTATTTGGACCAAAAACTATCACTCTATGTTAAGATTCTGGAACCCCGAAAACTATCACTCTGTGTGTCAGAAACTGGGCTCAACATATTGCTTCCACTACATAATTTAATCCTTACTATTATCATCTCATTTTTATAGATGAAGAATTGAGACTTAGAAGGTTGAAATAGCTTTCCTCAAATCCTTCGATCATGAAATAGAAATAATGGGAATTGAACTTAAGCCTTTCTGAAGCCAAAATGTGGCTGCAGTTTACCTGTGTTTCTATAGTGAAACACTGCTCCCTTGGCAAGAACATGAAAAGCTACCTCCAAGGTGAAACTAATTGAAGAAGTACAGGAGGATTTATGTAAAATCACTCTGTATTTACTATGTTCCAAGTAACCATGCTCTAACTTATTTTAGTCGGGTTTCAAATTTGACAGTAAAAAAAAGCTAGTAAAGGGAATTGTGTTTCAAGAAGAGGAAACAGAGATGAGAAAGAACATGGCCAAATAAAGAACTTCTGGATGTTTGGTAAAATGAGAACAGAAAGTTCAGGTTTGCAGAATAAGCAGAGAAATACCATTAAACTGAAGGCACTAAACAATTCATGACAGCCCAAACTAAAGCTGTAATGGTGGAGAATAAGAGGAGAGGTGTGGTTTGAGAGATGTTTAGTAAACACAACAGATAGACTCCAGTGCCTGAGGTGGGGGGGATAGGAGTGAAGCAGATGGAGAGGCCAAGAATGATACTCAGTCCTATCTGTGCTTTCCAAACAACCCAGAACAACCAACTGAATCATCATTTCTCATGAGAGAACTTGTAATCTGATTAGCAAATGGTGCCAGTGATATTTATCATCTGGAAAGTTGTCAGATCACTGGATTGTGGCTAACGGTACCATTAATAATATATTTTGGAAATAATAAATTTGATCCAAGTGGAAATGTTTAACACAAAACTGGGTATCTGAAAATAAGGAGAGGGCCATGCTGGAAATTTTAAATTTTTATATTAGGAAATTATCCAAAAGTAAGTGAGAATGAGTAAAATCACCCATGGGACCAGATACTGTGATAAAAGGGAGAAACCAAGAACAAAACCTCAAATAGTGGTAACATTTAAAGAGCAGATGTAGAAAGAGGAAACAGAGAAAGGGATGTTTTGAACCTCATAAAAGAACCAAGAAGGGCTGATATTGGAAGCCAAAGAAATGTTTTTCAATGAACAGGGAATGGTCAGCAGTGTCAAATGCCACAAAGGAAAAGAATTTGAATTTTCCCTTGAAATTGGTGATTAGGAAATCTTTACCCAGGTACGTAGATTACAGTGAAATGGAAAGTAAATGGGAGCGAGAAGGTGCAGAAAAGCTGCATTAGCCATGCTTTCTAAAATCTTGGTGGAGAAGGAAAGGACTGGATAGAGAAAAGACAATGCCTTCACAGGGATTTGGGACTGAGGGAGAGCTTTTCTTTTTTTTAAAGGCTGATCAGCAGTTGTCAGGGAAGCAAGAGATGAAGACACGGCTGAAGAGAAAGAACAGGAGAAGACCTTGGCTTGACACTCACAGACCCAGTAGATATTCTTTTTACTAAAGGATACATAATCATGTCTTTAGCCCAAAGGAAAGGAATCATGAGGAATGAGAAGGTTAACATGTAAGAAATAGCAGATAATAGGCAAATGGCTATGAGAAGGTATATGGGATAAGACCAAGTTATAGATTTTTAAGAATTAGAATGCATTATTCTCTAAGAAAGGAGTGATGAAGAAATAATGGATGAAATTAAGATGATCTTTTTGATGGAGAAAGAAGAATCCAAACATAACACACACCAGGTGGCCTAGTTTCCATTAAGAAAGAAGTAGGGATTGGATCATGAGCCTATGTTGGCAGGTCCAGTGAGGAACCTTCAAAAGACTATGGCAAATTGACACTTTTTTTAACTTTTAGAGAGAGAGAGCAAGAACAGAGGAGAGGGGTAGAGGGATAGAAAATCTTAATCAGAGTCTGTGTTCAGCATGCAGGCCAATGCAGGGCTCAATTCCACAACCCTGGGATCATGACCTGTGCAAAAATCAAGAGTCAGACACTCAACCGACTGAGCCACCCAGGTGTTCCCAAATTGACACTTCGAATCCCCTGGCTCAAAATCCTTGCCTTGCTGTGTCCACCAAACATATTATGATCCCTACCCAACCATAACCAAGCTCCACCTCCACACTAAACCAGACTTCAAAATGTCTATAAAAATATCAACTTTGTCCTTATACTTCTGAGATGCTAGTGAGACTGTTGAGGTAGTGTTATCCTAAAATGGTAAGCAATAAACTCAGCTTTCATTTATCTACATATTGTTCTGTCAATATTTTGGAAATCCAGCATCCAAGAGTTATTTCTTTTTTTATTTTTATTTTTATTTTTATTTATTTCTAGGAGAGAGAGAGAGAGACCGCGNTAGCACTGCTAGAAATTAATCCAAGTTATAGAGGAGTGCTGATGCATAGGGACACATGTATCCCAATGTCCATAGCAGCACTTTCAACAATAGACAAATTATGGAAAGAGCCTAAATGCCTATCAATTGATGAATGGGTAAAGAAGATGTGGTTTATATATACAATGGAGTACTACTTGGCAATGAGAAAGAATGAAATCATGGCATTTGCAGCAACATGGATAAAACTGGAAGGTTTTATGCTGAGTGAAATAAGTCAGTCAGAGAATAGATATCATATGTTTTCACTCATATGTGGATCTTGAGAAACTTAACAGAAGACCATGGGGGAGAGAAAGGGGAAAAAATAGTTACAAACAGAGAGGGAGAGAGGCAAACCATAAGAGACTCTTAAATACAGAGAACAAACTGAGGGTAGGTAGATGGGGGGGTGGTGAGGGAGAAGGGGAAATGGGTGATGGGCATTGAGGAGAGCACTTGTTAGGATGAGCACTGGGTGTTGTATGTAAGAGATGAACCACAGGAATCTACCCTAAAAACCAAGAGCACACTATATACACTCTTATGTGTAGCCAATTTGACATAACAATAAATTATATTTTTAAAAAACCCCAGAAGGTAATAAGACCTTTCCTTGGTAAATAGGAGCCAACCATTCACATGATAACACTAGAGTTCTAAAAATGGATTTTTCAGAAATGCTAATACTGAATAGTTTAGAGATTTCCTGATCAAATATATACACTTTACAAATGAGGAAATTGAGACTCAATAAATACAAATGATACGGTACCAAAAAAAGATGAATAAATACAAATCAATGCAGGGGTCCCACAGGGCTTCTCTTATTAAGGAATATCTCTAATCAAGGAAGCTGTTTTCCTTCCTCTTCACCCCTGGTTCTCTGATTTCCCTACAATAGTCCTATTAACAACTCCACAGGCTGCTTCTCCTCTACTGGGCATGTCCCCTTCCCTAAAAGACAGGCATAGGGAAAGACAGGAGAGCCTTTGCCAGCAAGGGCTAGTGCCTAAGGATGAGAGTGAACTTTGAAATATGTCAGAATTCTAAACTAAAGCCAAAAAGTATGTCCAAACAGGCTGCCTATCTACAGAGCATTTCCTCCCCTCCCCAAATTCCTCTTTTGCATGTTGTTCTTCTATCTCTTGTTGCCTTTTCTCAAAATAAGTCACCTCTCATAGTACCAATTAGAGTGGTGCTTCTGTTCATACCATTAACTTGGATCAAATTTATTATTTCCGAAATTGTTATTATTAGAACCATTATCAAACCATTGTACAAAGAGAAAGAATATCTGATATATTCTAGGGCACGTTTAAAATAAATTGGAATTGCAAACATTATGACTAGTGGCAGAAACTTTTGGAGGGTAATATCTTTGCACTTTTAAGAAAAGAAGCACTCAACCCAAGAAAGTTTGTGGGCTCCATTTCTCCCCTGTGGGTATTTTCTCTACCCACATTCTATTTCCACCCGGGGAAGTAGGAAAATGTGGGCAAGTGACTGTGATTCCATTTTATTTTTCTTGAAATAAAATGTGTCTTCTTTGTTCTTTAAGGCATTGCCTCTGTGCTTGTAATTCTTAACAATCCTTCCTTTACAGAGACTCTAAGTGGCATAGAAAATGGTTGCCAAGAATTCAAAACCATCACAAGTCGTAAGGGATTATATTTGAGTGAGAAGCTGCTAAAATTGTTTCAAATCACCCAATTTCACGTAGTTGAAATGTGAACAGGGGAACAGAGGTGAAATGTAAGCTTTTAAAGGAATGTTAACTGCTATCATCAGGGAAAGATATCAAAAAAAAATCCTACTGTCAGTAAAAATATAGATATATTCACTAGTATATGGGGGCGGGGGGATCCAGATGGGGAAAACGATGAAACAGAGAACAAAAGGGCAGACAATGTGAAATCTCTGTTTAATAAACACAGCTGGGATGCAGCTGAAGTTGAGGAGACATTGGAAGCTACCTTTTTACTCACAAAGAACGTCTGCTAATGGTGGAAGTGAAATTGAATATTTGGTGAATGAATGGACATTTTCATGCCAAGAAATAGGCATGATTATTTATTCCCAACAGCTTGTAGGACTTAACATTAAAGAGAAATTGCAAGAAGCAATGACTGCCAGGAGAGGATATCTGCCGGGTTGCATGGGAAGCACATTGACTGTAAAAAGACGCAATGTGCAAATCTTTGCAGCCATTAATGCACTCAGAAAGGCAGCTATCCTGTCTTCCTTGGGCATTATACTGCATGCATGCTATTCTTGATTAAAGAAGATAAGCACTTTTTAA
Source organism: Crocuta crocuta (assembly GCF_008692635.1). Classification (NCBI taxonomy): domain Eukaryota; kingdom Metazoa; phylum Chordata; class Mammalia; order Carnivora; family Hyaenidae; genus Crocuta; species Crocuta crocuta. Next base: position 5,831,635 of record NW_027551567.1, read on the forward strand.
TTCTGTAGGTAAGATTTCTTTTAGGACCAAATAATTTTATCTATGAGCCAAATCAGTTACCCAAAAGTAATGCCTTATTGAAATAAAACTGTTAAAATATAGTCTCATAGATACAAAAGTTGTAACTTAAGTAGATTTGTAGATCGTGACTTAGGCTAATTTTACTTATTAAAATATTGATGAGAATGTATAAGAACTCATTCTAACCCTAGCTATTATTCTGAGACATGAATTTAGTTTTTACCTACCATGATAGTTTGATATAGTAGGTTTTGGTAGTAGCATGAATTCAAAGAGTTTATTCATCAGCAATTAGGACTTTTTTTTTTTCAGCAAGAGTACACATCCCCTTTGCCCAAATTACCAGTTTTTTCTCCCTTTGACCAGGGGGGAAATAATGTGATTAAACAACGCACATTTGCTCATTATTCAAGATGATAGCTGGATTTTGCATTAGCTTCAAAACTGGTATAGTTTTCCAGGAACCTCAACTAAAAATTTCTTTATTCAGATAGGATAGGTTGTGAACAATCTGAATAAAGAAATTGTCATGCTAGCCCTTTAAACAGTCTTATTATAAAGATGCCCACTCTGTAGAGCCCACCAGATTCTGTTCTCACAAACTGAGAACAGGAAATAATGAAATTGTGAATTCTCTCCTAAATAGTAAGCTCCCATTTGTTTTCTATAGCAAACATTTATTGAGTTACTATACGTGAAACACTATTGTAAGGCCCTGGTGGAATTCAAAGATGAATAAGGCACAGTCCCTGTCCTCTAGGGACTTATAATTACTAATGACAAAAGGATTCAACAAGGTATTGGGAAAGGGTAGGTGTAGAGACCGAGGCTAGAAGAGTTTATTGTTAAATATAGTAGTAACCAGCCTCAAATCTCAAATTGCTATTTTCCTGTGGCAGTGGTTGGTTTTGTTTTGGTATGGGTGATGGAAAATTCTTGTTCCATCCTCGGTATTAGAAGCCATTTCCAGGGGCATTTGAGCTACCTGGGTAGCTCAGTCAGCTGAGCACTTGACTTTGGCTCAGGTCATTATCTCATAGTTCACGGGTTCAAGCCCCACGTAGGGCTCTGTGCTGACAGCTCAACACCTGGAGCTTACTTCGGATTCTGTGTCTCCCTCTCTCTCTCTGCCCCTCCCCCCACTGTTTGTCTCTCTCAACAATAAATAAACATTAAAAAAAAATTTTTTTAAAAAGCCATTTCCAGGAAAGCCAAAAACAAAAAACAACAACAAAGTACAACAAGCCCCATACATATCCTTACAGAGGAGGTACTAATAATAGTATAGGTGGAAGGGCACCTGGGTGGTTCAGTCAGTTAAACGTCAGACTTTGCCTCGGGTCATGATCTTGCAGTCTGTCCGTGGGTTTGAGCCCAGAATCAGGCTCCGTGCTGACAGCTCAGAGCCTGGAGCCTGCTTTGGAGCCTCTGCCTCGCTCTTTCTCTGCCCCTCCCCCACTCACCCTCTGTCTCTCTCTGTCTCTGTCTCTCAAAAATAAATAAACATTTAAAAAATTTTAAATGGTATAGGTGGAAATAAATGCAGCAGGCTGGAAGTCTGGAGATTGGGAAGTCAGCAGTCTGGTTGTGACTTCCTATTTAACCCTGAACAAGCCATTTAATCTCTTTGGACCAAAATTTCTCCATTTTTGAGATGGTATTAATAACTTCTATGAATTGGGTTGCCAGGAAGACAATCTTTGCTTATTTAATGAATTCTCCTTGCTAAGTTTAAATGGCCTAAAATGCTCTACATGCATCATGTGACTTGTATTCTATGGGAATGGCATCTCCTGAAGCTATATGAGCAGCATCCTGCATAAAATGCCTTTCCCCAATTAGTAAACTAACAATTGAACCAGCAGTTTGGCCTTAGGATTTACAGTCTCACCCACTAAGCAACACTGTCTTTCAGAGCTAAAGAGATGATCCACATGAAAATGTTGGAAATGCTGAAGGTACCAGAAGTGTTGAAATTACAGCCTACTTACTTCCTATTGTTTTCACCACAAAGAAAAGCCATCCCATGTGAAGATTTCCTTCAAGACTTCCAATATTTTTTCAAGGTTTAATCCCCCAAAGCAGTGCTTAGAGAAACCTCCTCACAAGTAAAAGCATTGACAGGTTTCCACTAAATGTTATTGCCTGAAACCAGTGATACTAGGATATTATAGCTCAGGGGGTGGGGGGTGAACATAATGGGTTTCTTGGGTAAGAAGACATGGAAAGGAAAGACAGCCTCTGGCGGGGCCATAAGCCAAACTGTATGTACACTCATCTACTCGTCTTTTAACATATTCCTCTGTTCTTTGGTGTGAGGTTATAAACATGGAGTCCTCCATTTTAATCATCTCAAAGGTAATTTCATGGGGTAGTCAGGGAAAAAATTGATACTCATCCACCAACCATCCAACCACCCACCTTTTACTCAAAAAACACTTGTATTTACTACACACCAAGAGAATTTTAGGTTCGAGAGTTAAGAGATGGCTGAGAAATGTCCCTGCCCTCGGGGGACTATAATCAGAAGAGAGGGGGAAAGAAAGCAAAACGTAATTCACATTTTGTGGTGGGGGCCAAAATTGAAAAGGAAACATGTGAGATGAGAACACAGAGAGCCAAACAGCTGATCTAGCAGAGACATAAAAGGCTTTGTAGAAACAGGGACCTCTGACCTGTGTCTTAAAGATGTGTACAGTCTATTCAAATAGGCCATTCTTTGTGCAGAATGAAACTCCCTCCAACCCCTGCTCTTCCATCCAGCCTCCCCAATAAAGTAATTAAAGCAAAATTGCCTTATCTACCAGCTGTTCTTAAAGGATAAGTGAAACCTATTTATTTTCTAAAATTCTAAATGAAGAACTGAGATTAGTTACCATTTAGGTAATACGACAAAGTGTCCAAGTCAGAATAAATACAACACTCTGAGATAATGAAGACAGAATTGGATGAGCGGGGAGACCCCGTTTCAGATCTCGGTCTACACCAGCTTGTAGTGTAATCTTGGATAATACTATATATATTATATACATATATATTATAC
>NW_027551567.1:5834834-5923721 GCF_008692635.1 Crocuta crocuta
TATATTATACAAGATATATATATGATACAATGAGAAAGAAAAAATGTTTTTTAATTACAGTTTGAGCTGGAAGGTATGTAAGAATGACCTTTTGGAAAGAATCAACCTTTCCTTTAAAAGGAAAGAAGGGAGGGAACCATGTGTTGTTGGCTGTTTTGATTTTTAAAAGGAGGTTCCTTGGGTGGAGGCTGAAAGGAAAGCCATGAACAGAGAGAAAGGTAAGTGAGAGTTGTCCCCTGGAGACGCAGGAGATGGGAGGTGCTAGATGCCACAGAGGACCCCTGGGTGTGGGGGAGAGGGGGCCATGTCGTGGGAGGATCGTAGAGGCAGTGGCATGGAAGGCCAGCCCAGTGCCAGAAATGAGACGTCTCATATTCAACTTTAAATTGTTTCCTGTGATGCACTCTCTGCTGTGTTGGGTTGCCTTTGGGGAATGGGGGTTGGGAGGGAGTATAGCGGTGTGTGGTGTGAGCCAGGGCTGTGGCCAAGCCAGAGCAGGAGAACAGGACCGCCCCCCACCCCCGCGCTGGGGCTGGGGCAGAGGGCTGCAGTTAGGAAGACGGAGCTACAGAAGGGAACGCTGTGCATCTGGTAGTATAGCACTGTGAAAATTAATTTGGTGGTATCTATTAAAGTAAAACCGCATATGCCCTAGGATACTTGCAAAATCACTTTTGGAAAACTATTTACGAGAAGTAAAATGACCAGTATGAAAGAATTTTGTACAGAGATGTTAATAGCATTGTTGGGTGGTGGACAGAAGTAAGAACAACCTGAGTGTCTATCACAAGGAGAGCAATTATGTGATACTATGCTGTTGAATACTATGCGGCTGATATGTGTATACATCTGAAAAGCGGTGCATCTATGAATGTTAAGCTAGAAAGACTATAATGGAATTTAAGGGAAAGAAAGCAGGTTTCAAAGAAATCCTCCTAATAGAGGAGAGGAAGGAAGAGAAGGCGTAGCAGGAAAGAGCACTGGAGAAGCCAGACGAAGGCAGAACTCCAGCCCTCCAACCAGCCTGCTGGTATTTGAACCCTAGTGTTCCCACTTACAATGTGATTTGTGTGAATTATTTAGACTTTCTGTGACTAGGTTTGCCCATCTGTATATTGATAATGACAGTATCTACCTCATACATTTGTTTTAAAATTTTTTTGAATGTTTTATTTATTTCTAGGAGAGAGAGAGAGAGACAGCATGAGCAGGGGAGGGTCAGAGAGAGAGGGAGTCACAGACTCTGAAACAGGCTCCAGGCTCTGAGCTGGCAGTCAGCACAGAGCCCGACGCGGGGCTCGAACCCACGAACCGCGAGATCATGACCTAAGCGAAAGTCAGAAGCTTAACCGACTAAGCCACCCAGGCTCCCCCTCATACATTTGTGTTAAATAGCAAATGAAATAAATTCACGAAGAGCACTTGGAACAATGCCTTCCACTTGATAAACATGATCATCATTATTATTATTTGCTCATAGGAACACAGATAAAAGAGCAAAAAATATATTTACCAAACTGTAAACCTTGTTTTCACAGGAGAGCGGGTCTAGAAGAGGGAGGAGGAAATAATTAACTTTATGCATACACCATGCTCTGCTGTTTAATTTGTTGTAAGGAGAATGTGTTAATGTAGTGATTTAAAAATCAATACAGTATTTTTAAAAGGCTAAAAACAAAAAGAGAAAAAGGTTTGAAGTCAACCAGTACTACAATACATAAACAAGTACTACTGAAACAGATTGGCTCTAGCACTTAAATATATCCCAATGGATAGAATAGAAAGGTCTGAAATGGATTGCTGCAGATTCAAATTTTTGTTATAGGCTAATATCAGTATTGGTATGGAAACAGTTTATTAGCTCTTTGGAAAAAATAATGTTGAATTTCTCCTGACACCATACCCTGAAATAAATACCAGAGATGGCAAAGAGTTAATTATTAAAACAAACAAACAAACAAAAAAAAACAAAGAAATAAAATGTAGTGGAATATTTTTCTGATCATGAGGTAAAGAGAGACTTTTTAAGCATAACAACAACCTAATCATAAGGTATAAAGAAGAAATGGCTATATAAACATATTTAAAACTTGTATACATTTCTCCTTTGTCCAATTAAAAGAAAACTATAGAGCGCAAGGCAAATGAAAATCTGGAATCGCATTCTTAAATGATATGCAGAAGATGAACACTGATGTAGAAAAAGAGTGGGCAAAAGAAGTGACAATTTACAAAAGAAATGGAGATGAAAATACGAAAAACTGTTCAGTTTTCATAGTAACCAAGGAAGTCTACATCTAAACAAGAATGTAACACTTTTATTTATCAAGCTGATAACGGGTTTTACAGATTAACTGCTGAAAGACTGCTTAAAGTTAGTTCATTCCTAAATGCAAGTGACACCATCCAAGTGGCAGTCACCGCCATCTGTTGGTGGCAAGCAGGGGTGACCCACCTTTGTTCTGAGGCATGGCTTTGTTCCTCTCCACCTTATAAATCAAAAGCTTGGAAGTACAGGAATGTTTGTACCTGTGGGGTTTGGTGTAGGGGGAAATGGCTTTCTCATTTTATGCTGTGAGAGGGATAGAATGGTATCATCTAGAGAGGGCATTTAGCAATAGGTATAAAAATAGTTTAAAATATATATGAATGTACATATATGTATATGCACACACTTTGACTTAATGTTGGTTTGTATGAACTTGTAATTTATTATGTCAATGGGGAAATATTAATCTGAAAGCATGTCCACTGAAGCATTGTATAGAATAGCAAAACATGAAAAGAATCTTATCAATAGCAGATCTGTTAAATACGTTAATATGATGCACTCACTAAAATGGCAATGTATAAAGACATGAAGCATATTTACTATACCAAGCTAAGCTATGGTGAGAGGGAGAAAATTTCAAGGCCCTCTGTACCTTATCAGTCCATTTTCTTATTAAAGTCTGGCATGATAACACGCTATATGCTGTAAGTGGTCATCTCCGGGAAGCAGAATTAGAAATATTTCCATTGTCTTTTTTCCTGTGCGTATGTGTGCTTTACGTGTTTCATATTTCCTATAATAAATACATACCTACTTTTGTAATCAGAAAGGAAAATTCTTGAGAAATGGCCAGAGCTGGCGTCAGGGAAGGAAAGCAGTCTATGGATTTGTCCTTCGAATCTGTGTGATAGGTGAAAGTGACAAAATCAAGTTGCTAGACGCTAGGAGCCCCGCTCGGCTGCTGGTCACTGCTGAGTCCCCATTGGCTCTGTTTCTCGCATTTCTCCTCTGCTCTGGGCTGGGTCCCTGCTTCTCCCCAGTGCCGTTTTACAGAAGTCTCCAGCATCTGTGCTCCTTGTCCATCTGCCTCCGGGAAACAACCAGCCCTCCCTACTCTCACGCTTGCCCTGTATTCCCATTTCAAAGTCGTTTCCTCTAAAGCGGTGTTCCCTGTTCTGTGCTGATGCACTAGAACGGTCTGTGATCCTGTGCAAATTAATTTGCTTCTCTATGAATCAGCTTTCATACAAAATGGGAATAAGGAGAGCACCTATGCCATGGAGTTGTTTTGATGATTAAATGAGTTAATGTATGTAAGATGCTTAAATAATGCCTGGGAAATGGGTAAGCCACAATAAATGCAGGTTATTCTTATTGTTTCGCAGTTGCTCTTGTTTTACTCTTTCTCCAGAGTTTGTCCCATAGCACCTTGATTCTACAAAGTATTGATAGGTGTAAGACTATAAAAATAAATCCCAATATGTGAGGGAAGCCCCAGCTAAACAAAATTTACAAGGTCCTTTCCTGCAAAACTAACAGGATCTGTACTAACTCTGAATGAGGGAGAGAAAGGGGAGGGTTTCCCAAACTTCTATTTTAACAAAATCCCTGGGACCCCTTTTCTTAAAGCATCTTAATAAATGGTTCTTTTGGAAAGGTTAATATCCTTATTTGTTTACTGTTTATCATGGATTTGTCTTTCTCCTATTAACTTCTGCTCAGTAAATTGAGGACAAAGTCCAGGTTGCCTTTATTTTCTAAATTTTAAATCAATCCGTTAGATCTTCTTAAAGCACTTTCATGTAAGAACTATCTAATTGTGAGTCGATGGCTCCTTTAAATGGTTTCCATTTCTGAGGCATGAAAGCTTGCTTGCCTGCCTCATAGGAGTTTGACATGGAAAGAATCAGCAGATGATTGCAAAGAAAACAATTCCAGAGTCTAAAATAATCAATTAATTAATTGTTTTGGAGAGCTGACTAAAGCAGCGTTCTGGGAAGGGAGGCTGTGTTCTAATATGAAATGTGTGTATTACATATATAATTTATACTATATTACTACTATATGTTTTTGGAAGCCTGCCTCAAGAAAGGCTTGTAAGAAGGCAGAAGTACAGCAGCACGTTTGTGTCATTAAGAGTCCCCCAAAGTCCATATAAATGCAGGCCCAAGAGCTGATATAGTCAGTCAGTGATCTTGGCTGTCTGCTCTATTTGGATTCTTGGCATTTTGTGACCGATGAAATGGAATCTTCCACTGATTTTCAGTGGCTCAAGTAGAATTCACCCAGGTGGTCTGGGTTCGTAGGCCGGGAGGCTCACCCAGGCCTCAGTTCACAATTCACACTCTTGTTCCACCCATAGGTAGGCTTTTTGGTCCACTGACCCTTGGTCACCCAAACAATTGTGTTTACACCCAGGATAGGAGTTTTATCTAAATTACAGGATGCTTGGGACTGCCTGCCCTTTGCAGATGATGGATGTAGATTAGCTGATCTAAACAATTAGTCAAGGAACTATCTGATTCCTAGTGTCAGTTAGCATGTTTAAGGCATCTTGCTGACAGCTGTGGTGACAGCGGACAGACAGTAAAACTACCCCTCACTGAAATCAAGAAACGGAGTCTTTCTGATTTACAGGCAGGTTTGGGGGTTTGGGGCTTGGGTTTTGGGGGTTTCTGTTGTTGCTTTTGTTTCCCTTTGCGTGGACTTTTAAAGAACTTAAAAATGACTGAAGGGATTGCCACATAGTGAAAATGTAGAAATGGCAACCTGGAATTCTGGCTGAGTCATTTCTCAGATCCACCTCTTCAGAGGATTAAACTGACAGGAGAAAACAGAAAACTGACACCTTACACTGTCCCTGAAAGAAGCCAATTTGAAGACGTAAGTCAAGGTATTTTCAGAGCCAGCACACGTGAGGTACTCCTGTCTCTTAGTTCCCCTCAGTATGAAAGTATTCTGCAGCTTACAGAGTGATACGCTTTTAACCTTTGCTAAATAAATTCTAGAACAGCAGAACTTAGAGAAAATATTTCACTCAAGGAATCTGGAAATGTAAGATGCCAAAAGAGAGTACTGCTGTTTTGCTCCCAGTCTCAAAAAGGAAACATTTTAATTATAAATGTTATGAAGAGAATAATTTTTAAAATATAAACACTTTTGTATGTTTACATGAGGATCTTTTCCCAACTCTTCCCTTAGCTGAATAAACCAGTGAATGTGCTCCAAACTGGCTCCTTCCCTACAGAAAAGAACACATTTCTCCAGAAAGGATTTTAAGGAATGTGTTCAAATCCTAAATCCCTTTGTCCCCATGAGAAAAAATGGGGAGGGAATCGGGACATGGATTTCTATTTCAACTCTTCTTTCTTAGATCTTTGAATTACAGGATATTAAAAATAAACCTAGAAGACATTGCAGTGAATTTTTGGAGCAGCTGGAAAAGAAACCATAAAACGAGTGATTACAATCAGCAAAGTGTGATAACAGCTGAACGCATTAGACCCATCCTTAAAGAGCCAGACCCCACCTCCTTCCCCTCTAGGGTCTTTTCGATAGAGAAGGGGATGTCACACAATACAATCCAAACACGTTCTCTGTCCATATTGGGTTAAGAAAATAGAGTGCTGGTCATTGTCCCCAAATGACAGACATCCACAGATGGAGAGCTGGAGGATTTGACTTCCACTGGGCTGCTCATTCCACCAGGCAAATTCTATTAGGAAAACACCCACCTGCACCAGGCTGTGGCCCGAGTTCTATAAAAAACCAAATTCATCATCGTGGTCACTGCCCTCTAGAAGCTTGGATAATTTCCCTTTGTGTGTCTTCATTTGGCTATGATAGTAAAAGGAAAGCCCTAAGAGTGTGTAACATTTCTTGTCTTCGTGAGAGTTCTCAATTTAAAGGGTCCTGTTCTCTTTAATGTAGAAGGCTTAAAACTTGCCCTTTTGAAGCATTGCCTTTTTTGATGTGTGAATTTAATATTTCAATTTCCAAATTGTTATCTGACTGCAGTTAAAGTTATTTAAATAGGAGTGGTGGGGGGGAGTTAAAGATGAAATGTGGTTCAATGAAAACAGTGGTAGGATTTTGAAATTATCTGCTTGAACTATATTAACTAGTTTTAACAGCCCAGGTATAAAAATGTAGTTATGCATCATGGCAATTCTCTTTTACTGTCTCACTGGCAAAGTTTTAAAAAGAGGAAAAGTTTTTCTTCACTAAGAAATTGGAACTATGATGTATGTAAACAGAAAGTCAAAGAAAAAGAGACTATGCTCAAATACTTCTGAAAAAGTTCATGCCCAAATATAGAAAGAAAATTTCAAAGCAGACACCATATGTTTAACTGTATATTCAAGTATAACCCTTTATATCTTCAGATTTTCACCCATCACGTTGAGATCATAGACAAATGTCTTCTGTATTTAGCAACCTTTACGTGGGGAATTCATTTTCAATGCACAAAATTAAATACACACTCCTCTCAAAAAGAAGAGCATTTTCTTAGGCTCAGGGGCATCAACGTTTTCCCCAGAAGAGCTCTTGTTCTCCCTTTCAAATCCAAATACTCCTCTAGAAAGTAAGATGAAACATCAACATTTAAATTTTAAATTAAATTTAACATTTCAGGTCTGCTGAGTAGCTAAGCCTGACATTAACTGATGTATTTACAAATAGTTCCAGAAGTAGCTTATCTATTTCTAGAAATAGAAATGTAGCATCTTAAAGTTGATCCATGTTGATCTGATATCAGTTCACTCTTCTTAGGGACTTTAACATCCAGACTAGAAAAACCCATGTCTATATTCAATTAATTTTATATCATATAGGCTGATACTGAATTAATTCTGCAAAGAATGATTTCTTTTTAAAAATAGTTTTCTAACATCAAGATCAGATATATTTTTTATATTAAGTGAAAACTTTCTTTAAATATGTAAAGATAGTTGTTGGATACGAATGTATCTATATAAATGTAAATTTTATTGATATGAAATTGAAAATTTATTGAATTTTATTAATAATTATTAAACTATTATTTTAAAAAATGGAAAATAGCCCTGCACAATGATTAATAAGCAAATTGTTAAGACAATTATGATGCGCATATTAGCAGATTTTCTAAGAGCATTTAATAATTTGGGAAAATGGCTGGGATATGATATTAAGTAAAATGAGCAAGATGAAAAATGGTAGATATGGCATGACTCGGGTTGTGCATTTCTTCTAGGCAGTGGAAGATGCTGATGGTTGAGCAGACCACTGTCTTTAAGAGGGTTTCACTTTAAGATGAATCATATGTATTTTTGTAGCTGTGAACCTTATCCTCTATGCTTCTTTCCCTTTGAAAATGAAGTGCTTTCTTTTTTCCCTTTGCACAGAGCAATATATCTGCCTAGTTCAACAATAAAAATGATTGAGATTATTAGGGGAACAGAGTTTAATTTGTGGTTTATTCCAAGACTTTGCGTATTTCATTAATGATTCTCTTAAGGGTGGAGTCCAAGGTGCTAAACTAAAACAAGATGCTGGCTCGAAGTTTTCATTATTGAAAATGCAGTCACCTTTCTTCTTTTATCATTAAAAATATATATGTACATACTATCCCTGACTTTAATAATAACTTCCAATCACTTTGAGTCATTGGGTTTTAAAACTGTATTTTATGGCACAATTTATTGAAAAATTAAGAGTGGATCCCTGGGAATTTAGATGCGAGGGTTGTTTTGTTTTTGATCTACTGAAGTATTTTCAGGAAAAAATAACTTAACTCGAAGTTTGAAATTATAGTGCTACTATTCCTTTTATCCAAAACCTTCATTTCTATCACCTGTATAAACATAGTTGGGATAGCTAATAACAAATGTCCAACTGATTTCTAATTACCTTCTTATTTTCAGCAGTTTGGGACGGTCAATGCGTTTTACTGTAAATATTTCAAATGTACAGTGAGAAGAGCCAGGAGAGAGAGAGCTTGAGGTTTATTCTCTGCCTCCTGCAATGGCGGATGGACTGCGAGGGCAGGCGAATCTGGGCCTTAGAGCGCCACCCCATGGTGCAGTGAGCGAAGGGCACCTCCGGGGAGTGCTCTTTTCACTCAATGGTCTCTCCCTAGTCACGGTACTTAAAACGAACAGTTTGTTCACCAGTTTTATTCAAAACGTTAGCAATTCTAAATAACTTACTTTCTCTGCACTCAGCGGAGCAACTGCTGAATTTAGGATTTTGATTACTTTTAGGATCGCTAAGTATTTTGTCCTCTAACTTAACGAACAGCCTTTTCTTTGCCTTCCGGTTCTGAGTAAATAAATACTGCCACAACAAAGAAAGCCTTGTGAGCCTGTGTTACCAAATTCACTCTTACAAAAATTCTAGTTTAATTATCAGTTTCAGTACCTTAATCAGTATTCATAATATTTCTGTATTGTTACCTCGCAAAGGAATCCTAAAGCCTTGCTAAAATTGCCCAACTCGATGCGCAGGAATACATGCCATTAAACCTTATGGGAGTATTTAAACGGAATTTGAATATGTGAGTCATTAGATTTATAGATAAGAAAATTGGGGACAAAAGCAAGCTATTGTGAAATTATGAATTTTTGCATGAATTAAAACCATTCTGTTAATAGCTGCACATCCCCTCCATTTTCACCCCAGTGATTTTTTTTTACATAAAGTTAAAAGAACGTTACCTTTCTTAGGTTCATTCCAAAAACTACTTTTTTAGAGTAAAAGGGAAGAATATAATTGAAATTCTACTTTACGCTTTTGTATCTACATTAGCAGAAAAAAATATTTTAATAACGCTAACTCGAAGGCTATTTGTGTTAACTATTTTAACTTTTTTACTGTTGCATTTTTAAGATTAATAAGTCTTCAAGACTCCCACACACGATGGAAAAAATCCATTTACAAATGTAACAAGCCCTGGCAGTGACATTTCTTCAGGCAATTCCCAAGGAACAGAATTGGGACAAGGGGCCAGATTCGGGAGTCTAATCCAGCATTTCTGGATCTACACAACCCCTTTTTTCCAAAAAATCTTCCAGTCGACTTCACAGATGGCTTTTGCAGGCATAATTGGAGTGAAAACCAACAACAGTTGTGGGAGGGTGATATAAGCTCTGTAAAGAAAAGAAAATGTTAATAATGGGAAACGTCCCAGGAAACGCACTTGGAAAACTGGACAGGAAGACTCATTTAATGGCATTTTTCTCCCTATGCCACAACCCTTGCTCTTCCAATGACTTATTTTGTTTCAACAGAACTAAAGCTTTACGTACCTCTCAGGATTTCTCTTTTTCAGAAATGGTGATGATAAGGAAGTATTTTTAATGAGCAGAGTCATTGTTTCCCCTGTTCTGTCCTAATCCCTGAAGAGAACTGCCCTTGTGATTTAAAGATAGAGTATGAAAATTTTTCCACTTAAAGATATATGTCAATGGAATCGTTGTCTAATAATTGACATATACCTGTGCAAATCAAGTGTACTGCTTGATTTCTTTTAAATAAAAGATCATATGAAACAAACGGAAAAAATTGGTTTTTTTCATACTTCATAGTCAAGGTTAATCCTGCTAGCATTTTTTTAGTTGTGGAAGATAGCTTACATAGAGAAGATTACATAAAACATTATTGTGTGAAGAATAATAAATTACACACATATGTAACTCCCTGTCAATTAAGAAATAAACATTGCTCTACTTTAGAAGCCCTCTACTGACTATTCTTGTTATATTAACTCCCTTGCCACAGAGGGAATTTTATTCTGACTTTTGTGATACTCTCTTGCTTTTTGAAATATAATTTTACTATCTATGTAAGTATAAAGGGAATGATTTGACATGTTTCTATCCATCTCCCTTAGGGTAGAAATGTTAGAGAGTTCATGTATTCCCACCTCTTTCTCCTGGTCTAAAGATACACATTCGCCAGGACTCATATCCCCTTCTCAAGCCAACCTCAGTCTCCTGAATTCCAGTTTACTCTATAAGATTCTTGGGCTGTAGATGACAGGATGCAGTAGATAGCTAATAACCAGTGCATTCCATGGATGCTCCTAAGTTGCCAGTCCTGGGTATAGGCTAACGTGTAGGAAGAGCAGGTGAACAGTTGTGTTGTGTGATTATACAGCATCAGACCTATCATTCTGTTATCTCAAAATCCAGTTAATGCCTAAGTGCTACAATGTAGGGTGTTATTGCTTTGACCTAAGGCTGTGTATTAAAAGCAGATAACCCTGGAATATGTACCCTAGTCAGTATATTCTTTACAGTAAAAGAAGGTCTTAATCTGGTTTCTGGGATGATGTTTTTAGAGAGGAAAAGATGAAGTCATCAGGACAAAAAGGATCGCTAATGGTATCTCTTAAAAACATGCCATTTGGTGACTGAACAGGCAGTACAGGTAGAAAAGAACCCAACAACAGGGCATTGAGTAGAACCTGTGTGTCAGCAAGGGCCCGTTGTGTTTAAGCTTTGGATACTGGCAGTCTTGGATTGTGATACATTCTGGCTTCCTGAGTCAGGTGGCACTATACCAAATTTCCCTCCCAAGGTTCTTCTGGAGTTTTGAAAGAAAATCTGTAATCCATGAATAAGAGCAGGATGTGAAATAGTGTTGAAAGAAGAGTTTACTAATATTTTGGACAGTCAACCCAGCAAACGTCACCCACACTCATTAGCACCTGAAGAGTTCTTACAAAAAACAGTATGGTGTCTTTATTAACAAGATGTGCTTACGAAATTTAGAAAAGAATTCTTCCAGCAATACAGTGTCCCCAACACCACCCAAAGCCTTGGCTTAGTTTTTAGATTTGGAAACAAAGGTTATGTCTAGCTCTATCCCTTTTACAAAGAATACTCTTGAATTAACAAAGACACGAGGTAGGAACTTGATTTTCTCATAAGTTTCCATCAAATCCTGCTTTAACCCCTTGTATTAAACTCTACCCCCTACAGAAAAGGGTTGGCACAAAGCACAGGCAGAAAGGATATGTAGGAATCAAACGCCATGATTTGCATGGGTGAGCTGATGAGACAATAAATTCCTCTATGTTTCTATATCCCAGGGTACTAGATTTGTTAAACAGATAAATCCCAAAGATTCTGTTTTAATCTAGAAAACCCAAGGTTTCCATGACCAGCCTCTAATTGCATCCTTGTTCAGCAATTCCTAACTTTGTGCATTGGAGTCACCTGGGGAGCTTTAAAAAGTACAGATGCTCGTGCTCTCACCCCCCATAAAAGATGTCTCAGATGATTCTAATGTGCCGTTAGGACTAGGAACCACTAGGTTAATCACTCTAGAATTGACCACATTTTATAGTCCAAGTTGAGGATAATAGAAGTAGGGGGTACAGAGGTTTGTTCCCAGACACTACGTGTAATGGATTGAATAGTGACCACCCCAAAGACACAACTACGTCTTAATCCCCCAAACCTGTGATTATGACCTTATTTCATAAAGGGTCTATGCAGATGGAATTAGGGTCTAGAACTCAAGATGACATCATCTGTGTGGGCTCTGTATTCAATGACAAGTGTCCTTAAAAGTGAAAGGCAGAGGTACATTTGAGATGGGGACAGAGGAAAAAGCCATTTGAACAAAGAGGTAGAGATTACAGTTATGTAGCCACAAGCCAAGGATCACTTGGGGCCATCAAAAGCTGGAAGAAGCAAAGCTCTTAGAGTCTTTTGAAGGAGCCCTCATGATACTTTAATTTCAGACTACCAGCCTCTGGAACTGTAAGAGAATAAATGCTGTTTTAAGTCATTCACACCCCATTTTAGAGATGAGGAAACCAAGGCTGAGAAAGACTGAACAGCTTGCCCAGGTTCAGAAATAGCAGTGGCACAACTCCATTTAAACTTGACCAGACCAGGGGGCACCTGAGTGGCTCAGTCAGTTTAGTGTCTGACTCTGGCTCAGGTCATGATCTCATGGTTCATGAGTTGGAGCACCATGTCAGGCTCAGTGCTGACAGCTCAGAGCCTGGGGCCTGCTTCGGATTCTGTGTCTCCCTCCCTCTCTGCCCCAACCCCACTTGTGCTCTCTCTCAAAAATAAATAAATATTTTTAAAAAATTAAACTTAACTAGAGCCATGCTGGGTGGAATCAAACTCAGAACATGGGACTTCAGAAATCTGATGGCAACTTTGACTTGGATTCAGTAAGCCCATGGACATCCCCATTCCAGCCCCACATCTTATACTCAAGGTCAACATGCTCCATCTTTAAAAATTTTTAGACACAGTTGTATAAATGATTCTTCTCTATTCATACACATTTAAAATATGCAGTTGGAAGTAGGTACCTGAGAAGAAGAATGTTAAAATTAATTTATACTGTTGCCCAGTAGGAAGGTTTTCCAGGCTTTGGGCTGCTGGCACATTTATGCACGTTTTGTGGGTTTGAAAATCACTAAACCTAGTTTCGGTGTGTTAAAACTTGAATTACATTTCCAATTAACCTACTAAGATCTGGAATCTAGCAAAGGCCACTCAACTCTTCCATGTCTCAGTGTATACATCTGTATAGCAGCATGGGAACTGCCTACTCTTAAGGTTTTGTGTGTGAAAATGCTTTGAAAATGATAAAGCTCTCTACAGATTTATATTGTGCCTGTGTTTGCCAGGAGTTACTACTGATAGCCATAGAGGCTCCATGATTTAAGTAACTATGGAAGTTACTTAATCGAATGTCTTTTCTAAAATTAAGAACTGCATGTTGAGATGGTAAAGAATAGTTTGCAATATGCAAAGTCAGTAGGTCTTTCTAAGGCTTCAATCCCTTCATCTCGTACAATTAATTGCCTTAATATGATGAACAATAAAAATAAACCTATTTGAAAAGGAATTGTCACGATTCTGGAGGTGTGTAAGAAATTTATTTTTATTAGTTTTTTTCTTCTGATACCCCAAATCATTCTTCATTCTCATCTATTTTCAATTGCAAACCAATAGATATATTGAATTCTTAGATAAATTAAATGGAATGGTTTTTTTTCTTACACACCAAAGGCAATGTGATTTTCTACACACAAACACACACAAGGATTTTTAAAATAATCTTCAAATTAGAGGACAACGATGAAAGAGCAAGTTTTCTTTAGTGAACAATATTGTAATTGTAGCTAGCACCAGAAATAGATGGCTTATGATTTTATAGGAAACTAAATATTTCATTACAATTTTGGCAAAATTTTCCCAGAATTTGGTTGACAAGAGATGGGTAGTACCTATTTTTATTTATAAGTCACTCATTTCAGATGGGTTTTGCTTAATGTTCTTTTGCTTTAAATTAAGATAGTTTTAAGTAAAAATAACATCTATATATCTAAATAATGGAGATCTAACTTCCCATTACAGACATGTAATATGCTACTAAATGGCATGAGAGAGGAAGGGATGGGAATAAGATCTATGAACATATGCAATAGTTCACATTTCTTTAGACAGTTTGGCAGCATTTCTTTTTCAAATACAGCCCATGTGATATGATTTGACTAAATTTTATCATAATATAAGACAAAAGTTGTTTTTCTTGTCATGTGAGAATAAATGCAACTTTTTTGGCTTCATTTGATGTAACAAAATAAAGAACTCTAGTCCCTTTCTCAAGAAACATAGTATTTTTTCCTCCCTGCAATCGCTTTACTGTTACTTGTGCAACTGCAGTCCCCGATTCCTTCTCTAGAGTCATCTTTCTTTGGAAAATATCCAAATATTTGGCATCCTGAAATCCCTGGAGTACAGTATCTTTAACCTTCATTACATATAGGAACTTATTTCAGAAAGTTATCACAATGCAGTAGAGAATAAATAAAAAAGAGTAAGTTCAAAAATAAACACTGATCACATTATGAAATAAGTATGCTCTGATTTTTGTGTCTAGTTTTAGCCAATAAAAACATGGCAGAACAGAATAATGAATGTGGATCGGAACCTATTCTTAGATAACACTAGGATTGCTCAATAGAAGTCTCTCAGGTCCCTAAAATGATCCAGGTTTAATTACTCCCTGATTTCCATCCAGAGAGTTACAAAACTATTCGTTGTTGTTTTATGAAATGCACTACTTGGAAGTCTGCAAAGGTTATGTTCTTTAGCAATCAATGTTTTAGTTAGCTGTGAAATTGCCTGTTTGCCTTTTCAGGGTCTGGGCTTGGTGGTAGATGAACTGTGGTGTGAAAAAATTTCATGGTCACATTTAAGCCCCCTTTATGTTGCACTGCATTAATTTATAAAACCACATTTTACTTACAATCAAGGGGGGGGAATCTACTTTTTATGAGAAAATAAATTTGCTTTTGGATAACAGTCTCTTTCCTGTGATCTGTGTAGGATGTGCTCTCCAGCGCCTTCTCTTTTAGCCGGTTTAAAATTTCAAAGCCCTGCAGCCTTTCTGAGGAATCCCTGGGTTCCCCACAGCAGAGCCCGCACACCTCTGCCACCTCTAAGGCCTTCTCTACTGCCGAACACAGTCCACGTGCCCCCAGGCATCTTTCAACAATAGTATCAGATTTGCTTGTAGTTCTGAAGTCAATGTTTTCATGGTCTGTCACCTTGATTTTATTAAAGGTGTTGGAACTAAAGCATTAACCAAGGTTGAGAAAACTCATATAAAGGTTCTGAAATGTTTGGAATTTATAATCACCCATCTTTTTCAGCCTTATATCAATTGTTTTCACATGGGCCATATCTACAATTAATCAGAAGTTAAATAAGACACCACAGATGTTTTCAAGTATGGAGCATTTCATTTTTGTGCCGAGAATGCTTAGATTTTAGGCAAGGCAGCTAGATTTGGGATTTCCTTGGTCATCTGAGGTGGAGCTTTGCCTCACCTGCTCTGTTCAGGATCGAGTTTTCAGCTTATACGACTTGAATATAAAAAGTCTACCCCTGTCCCATTGATGCCAACCCCAGTGATTTCACAATCTCTTTAAATGATTCCCTTTCCAGAAAGCAGCCAACTAGAAATTTATTTGATTAAATTTGTATTGATTTTCCAGGCTTTTGCAATATAGGAAGTCTTTAGTCTTATTTTAGTGCTTTGTTATCTTAAATGATATTCACACAATTAAAAAAAACTGCTCTAAAACAAAAATTTGAGAGATGTACATGGAATTTATCCATAGGTGATATATACACTAGTGTGCAAACTCAGAACATACCCTTAGCTCTCTTTTTGCACACTGCCCCTACTCCCCCTCCCCCATTTCTTCTTAAAGGAAACATCCCTTGGAAATTGAGCTACTTGGAAGAAATATATACTTTTTAACAACACAGATTCTGAGTCGCTGAGCTAAGTGCAAAATTTAATTAAGTGGCAGGAGCCATCTAGTCCCCACGTGAAGTGCTCCCGGGCTGCTGATAGGTGGTGAAGCAAAACAAGTGTATTGTAGGGCCCCGGTGCAATGCAGCTGAATTGTGTGTGGTCTTGGGTGGACGTTTTCTGTCATCCTGTTTGGGAACCAATTCAGGATCTGTTTCTGTTGGCACTTTCCTCCTGTTGTGAATATATTAGTACATTTCTCAAAGTCTCTGCAGACCTGAAAAGCTGGTAATTTAAGCCCCGTGGCTATGACAGACAGTTCTCCTCCATCAGTTCAAGCCTGGGTGATGAGATTTCTCAGAAAGGAAGAGACGTCTCAAAGCAGAAGAAATAGTACTGGCCTGGAGTTAGCCAGGGGTTCTTATCTGCCTTTTAGTTTTTACCATAAATGTTCAAGAATGCTTTATCTTTGGTTTGGAACGTTATGAGAAACCCATGCCTGTGCTCCAGTCCCTCAGCTGATTTCTGAGCCACGCTTGAAAAATGAGATGAGAAACGTGGAGTTTTCCATAGACCATAAAACTTCATATCATTGTAAAAGTCATATTTATGCCTACTTTCATGAACTGGGTTTTTCTCTCTGTCTCTTCTACGTTGTTTGGTAGAGCCATTTGAAGATTTCATTTCCATCCTACCGTACTGAGCTCACTAATACGCAGTTGTGAAAGATTATCTCTTTTATTATTATTTTATGAAGTGAACTTATATTTGTACTTAAGATAGCTGTTGTCCTCAGCAGTAAGAAAAAGGAAAAGAAAAATACAGATATTCAGCTGTTCACAAACATACTTCTAACACATTTAATATAAAATCCAATTTTATTTTAAATTCCTTAAAGTGTCTTTTTATATCTTATAGTTAATGATCCAATTAACCCCCCAAATCCTGGGATCAAATGAATGCCAACTACTCCTCGTGATACTCTTATAGATTTTATAGATCCGGATATTGACTTATTTTGTGCACAGTGATCTTTATATATAGTGACATTATTCTTTGTGTTTTCAGGAGTTAATGGCAGCAGCGAAAGATATATGGGCAAATCTTCTATTTTTCCAAAATACCTAAGTAAAAGCAACATAGAACATTCAGGTATCAGTCCCGATAGTTTTCTGTGTGTTCATTTATGTGACATTTCACACTCATTGGAATTAACTATCCACCTGATACCATAAAATAGTACAAGCACGACATAAGCCATTCATACTGGCCACATCTGCAAATATTTTTTTCCTCTAAATTTTAGTTCCATTAATGAAGATGTGATTGTTTCTCTGTGACCTTTTAACACACTCCAAGTCCTAGGAGACGAACTGCTTCTCTTCCTAACCCTACTGCACCACAGATGTTCCCATTAACACTGAGTATCTCTTATCTCACAACACTCCCGCCTCACCATTTAAGGGAAGGCTGCCCCCTCCCCCAGATTCAGGACTGAAAATGAAGCGTAAATCTTACGGGCTAATAAGCGCGGCAGTTACTTCAATAAAATGTTACTTAAAAGTCAATAGGCTGCACATGTTAAAGACATTAGAGCTGTTAACGGACCGTTGTAAAGTAAGCAGAATCTTTAATAACCTACATGCAACATCGAACCATTCCATTTTCAGTTCAGGGAAGACTCAGCTGTGGCACCGAGGCACCGTATTCCTGGTATGAGCCACTCTTGCTTTCTCAGAATTAACAGTCCAATTCTGTTAATTGGGAAAGCTTAAAACCCCCGGGAAAGCTTAAAACCCAGAGAGTTTTTTGCCTTACCTCCACCTCGAGCATCAAGACAGACAGCTTGACGCTCAGCATCAGACCCGGCACAGCTCTCATGCCTAAGTCCCTAAGCCTTCAGCCTGAGAGGCGGGAGACACAGCAGTGAAGGAAGTGAGACCTGAGAACTAGGTTCAGCTGTGGTTTTCTTGGGGCACTGGCCCAAACCCAAGGGGCACCTCTGCAGCGCACATCCGGGCACCAAACTGCAGGGTCAGAGACAGCCAAAGGTGGGAAATCTAGGACAACAGCAAAACAGCAATTAGACAAAATTAATGTTGAAGCATTTCATGCCACTTTTCTCCAGAAAGAAGACAAGGCAGCAGTTCTTTTGTCCAAGGAAGTTTCTTTCATGCTGCCCTAAACTGCACTATTTGTTTTTTAAAGAGCTACTTTGAAAGACACAGATATTGAACAAATATGACATAAGGGCAGCACATCTCATTCCTTAGCGTTACTGCCTGTCTTTCTGATGTTTCTGGGCTCTGTGTCATTTTCTAGATGGAGAAAAAAGGCAAGGAAAAGAATAGCTTTTTTTTTCTAGTTAGGTAACTTTTAAATTCAACAAATGAACAAAAATTTTAAAATTCTGAACTATTAAAAGAATGAATACTGATTAGAGAGCCTATTCATAAATTTAATCTCACTGATAACCCATTCCTCATGCCAATTCAGTTTGTATCCTGATCACCGTTTTTCATTCACAGACGGGATTTTACAAATCTTCCAAATCGTAAACGGAAAGAAAGTGATCTCAGTCTAAAGCTGAGAAAACCATGTCAGTGAAGGTAATAAAAATCTGGGTAGGGGAAAAAAAAGGACTGGGTCAAAACTGAGGATTATTGTCAAAAAAAGTAGGACAAGTTTACAGAAATTTTCTACATTTGAAAATTCAGATTATCTCACTACCCAGATCACCTACATTCGTGTTTCACGTATTCCATTTCTGTCTTTGTCCATAAAGATATGATTTAAATGAGTCATAAAAAACATAACATTTCACATTCAACTCTTTCACTTACTATTTTGTCAAAATTATTTTTCATCTCTCTCTATTGTTTTTATTACGAGCACTTAAAATACTTCCCCGAGTTGAGGCATCCTAAATTTAGTTATTTTTTAATTGTACATTTAGATTTCCAACTTTTGTGATAATTTGAAGTACCTATGTTTTTTCATGTTCATTTATTTTTGATAGAGCTGAAGTGAGGGAGGGGCAGAGAGAGAGAGGGGGACAGAGGATCCAAAGCTGGCTCTGCACTGTCAGCATAGAGCCCCATGTGGGGCTTGAACTCTGAACTCCTGAACTATTACCTGAGCAGCCAACTGAGCCACCCAGGCACCCTGAAGTACCTGTTTCAAGATCAGTTTTTCAGAAGGTTGATGATAAGAGGTTGAGGTAAATGAATGCACAAGAGGATGTCTGCACTACCCTCCAGAGCGTTCCTCCCAAACCACTGGAGAGGTCTGGGGAGAGAGATTATATTTTTGGATATAATACTTAAAAAGGGACATAGTAATATGGCAAAAAAGGCACATGGAGGATAAGACATGAGGGGATGACCACAGGCACCCAAAGGGAGGATCAGGGAAGGAAGGAAGAGAAATCAGCAATGACAACAAAAGTAGGACCAGCAGAGAATTTTGACACCCGGTTGGGGGAACAGAGCCAGAGACAGCAGCAAGAGAGATGAAGTGTTCCCTGGCAATTTCACAGAGGGACCAAGACTATGGGGTGACTGGGAGGGGCTCCGACCAAGCACTCAGGAAAGAAGCTGGGGGAGAGAAGAAACTGGGAGCTACCTCCCTCTGTCAGCATTTACATATGTATTCAGTTGTCTGAAGCCTTTGGTTTCCATGCAGGAGTAAGTACATGAGTAGTGAGTTCTGTTTCCGCCTTTGGCAGAGAGTGTGGCCAAGGGCAACCTCTTTCCTGTTTAGTGTCTCCTTGCCTATCACGTGAGGGTAATAGCTTGGAGTGTTCCCTTGGTCTACTGTGTGGGCTAATGAGCAGCTGTAAAGCATGATATATGTAGAATGTGTGGTGTAAAATATTTAACACTTCCCTCGAGAAAGAAAATCCTAACTGTCCACCTGCAACTGTCTCCCACACTAATTAATTCCAGTTTAGGTATTAGACACGGAGGGTCCCACCGAATCAAGCACATGCCTATGAAGGGCTCGAACAGGTGAGAAGAGTGAGACTACCGCCCACCCTCAGCAAAATCACAATGCCTTCGGAGGAATTACTGCCTGCCACAGACCAGCCAACCCGCCCCTGTGCTTTGCAGGTAATATTTCCATAAAAGAGGTTTCTTTTTGCTCCGTTCGCCTGGTAAGAACATTTAGGGAGTAACGAGTAGCTACTGAAGCTAACCAGGGACATTTTTCCACCCAGGGAATTTTCATTACGTTCAACATTTGGAAATTTCAGCTGAAGATAATTGCAGGTAGGAATTCACCAACAGATGTATTCATTCTCCATTGTAGTTTCTTAAAGGGGTACTTGTACACAAAAGACCTGCTTCCTGTATACTTCAGCTCTCCAGGGTACAATTGCATGAAATTATTCACCAGCCACGTTTGCTTTGTATCACTTGACTGTGTAGGGACACGGAGAAAGCTGCTCCCTGTGGCACTGAGAGCTGCAAATCTTTTTGCCTAAATGTTTAACAGCCATATTCATCACAGTCTAATAACAAGGCCTCCCACAGACAACACAGTTCACTTGTTTTCACCCTCCTGTTAAGAGTTTACCAGAAAGACCAACTCAGGTCTTAATGTTGATTTGATATTCCTACTAAGTGTACATTGGTTGAAACGGTCCTGCATGTTCAACACATCGCGCTGAGCTAACACAAACTGATTTTTTCTTCCCATTTGTAACTCCCTGATACCATCTACAGTTTAGATGTTCTTGCATAATATTTATATTTTTAAGTAGCAAAGTCTTAAATAAATTACAACAAATTTAATTACTGTGATGTATCTTACACTTGAAAAGCATTTTATGTTATAAATCACACTGATATATTGTGCATTATTTCATTTGTTCCTCAGAATAATTCATTAGTAGGCATTATTCTTAGTTAAATGATAAGATCGAAAATATTTTATTTGATTCTGTTCTCTTTGATGATAGGATAGCAAAGCTGAGCAAAAAAAGCTTATTTCTTTAACCTTCAGACCCTTGCTGGTGGTTCTTATTTACTTATTTACATTTTCTTTTTCAGCTTAACATTTACTAGACATTATGTGCCAGGAAATAGTAAATGTGGATGTCTGCCTGGGAGACACATGAGGGTGATAGTGATAGTGTCCTATGTCCATAAGGATGTTGGCTATAAAGGAAGGAGGTAGAGTTGCCTTCTGGGAGTTAAACTGTGAAAGCAAAAATAATGGAAGAGGTCAGAGGTATTTTTTAAAAAAAGACTTTAAGGAAGATAGTTAGTCTCCTCGACTAGATCCAGGGCAAAACCTCACAGCAGGGACTCATATGCATAAATTTTCAAATGAGTTTCAACAAAGACATTGGCCAGTCATAGAGGCCCAGAAGAGGTGCATGTTCAAGAGGAAAGAGCTGCTGGCTCCTGGCTATGACTTGGCCAGTCTCAAGACTCAGTTTACCATTTTGGGGTAATCATGGTTCCCCGCTACCAAACACATGAGCTACAAGACAAAGCCTCTGCCTTCTGATTCTGTGGACCCATGACCTATCTGATGAAGACATGGCTTCTGTCCCAGATGCCAGGAAAGAACACATCACAAAGCTGCTATAGGTGACTTTAGGCGCATATAGATCTCTTTAAATAACCTCGACGCCCTGTGTATACAATCATCTCTGTAAGTTCTGTGCATTGGAGTTTGGTCCTAAAAGTAGACCCACTAAACGATATTCTAGGTCTGCAGACTTGATGGCTACAGTCTGAACTGTGACAGTCATTAAAGGAAATGCCAACACTGTGTCTCTTTGGGTTTTTTTCTTTTGAAATTTCAACAAAATAAACATGTTTTTTCTCCATAAGAACCTTCTCTGCTTACATAAAAGAAAAAGCCTTGTCTTATTTAAAGATGTGGAAAAGGAATCCCAGAGAGATTAAATGATTTCCTCAATGCCATTCAATCAATTAGTATCAGGGTCAGAAGAAGATTTCAAATCTCCTCCCTGTACAAGGCATTCGTATTCTCCAAGGAAATACTAATTGCTTTACGTATTTTTAAGGATTTCGTTTGGCTATTGGCATTTCTCTTGCATTTGCCTGTCATTTCAAACACAAGCATTATCTACCCATTATCTATCCATTTATCCTTCTTCTGGAATCTTAACTTCAAGTGAAAAGACATCTATGCTATAAAAATACTCAGAGCCTTTATTTGGTTTATTTTTTCATTAAAAAATGTTGAGATATTTTATAATATTTTACTCATGCTAGGTCTTCGAAATCAGGTGCTTGTTCCAAACTTACAACACATCTCAATTCAGATTAGTTGCACTTCAAGTGTTCAGTGGTCACATGAGGCTAGCTTCCACATTGGATGGCACAGGTGTGGACAATAGGCTGTGGGGACCAACGTGGAGGCAGGGAGGCCAGTGGAAGGCCACTCTCCAAGAGAGAGTTGTGGCAGGCTCTGGGCTCCCCACTCAGACACCAGCCCAGGTAGGCACACAGCGGGGACTGAGGATGAGCAGTCCGAGCTTGCACAGAACACAGTACCAGATCTAGACTCTGTCCGATGGGTGGGTTTCAGAGCAGCAGAAACACTCACAGACTTTAATATGGTAATGTTTGTCATGCATCTCCAAGGAGGATATAGGATGCAGTGTCCCCAGCTTGGACAAATCTTTATGCAGAGCATCTCATTACACTGTGAATACACATTTCAGAAATGCTGCATCCGAATGTCATACTGCATGTGCCTTTTTTTTTTTTTTGACATTAAATACGCTTAGCCTCAGGAAGCACGTGAGGTAGGGGCGATGGAGAGAGTTGAAAGATAACAAGAGTGCTGAGTGGAAAAAGTTAGCAGAGTCATTTAACACGCCTGCCTGTAAAACTAACCAACTAAAGTGCTATAGTATTTCTTCACACTGGCCCAGAGAGGATTCATTAATTAGTGTTTGACAAACAGATCATTGGGGAAGGTACCATGTGAATGTGGTAATCATCAGCCCCATTTACAATCATGTCAATAACATGTGGCGATGGCATGTTGACTCTGATTGTGAACAGTTGTTGCTGTTGATAAAGCTGTGAACTTTGAATCATTAAATGTGCTTGCTTTGTGGTTTTGAAACCCCATAGCAGATGTTATGTAGTAGAGTTAAGTTATATCTTGAATATGTTCCTGGAGTCCAGAGGTAAGAAAGAAAACCATCAAAGAGCCCAGAGCGCATGACAAACAGGTTTTGACAAAGCCTCTCCCACGAGAGCCGCCATTGAGAAGTGATATGATAGGTTAGTTCCATTGTCCCATTTCTCTTTCCTGTTAAAGAGTATTTTGCCAGCTCAGCTTACAGTACATTGAAGTTCATAGTGGACTGTCAACCTTAATAAATTTTCCATTAACTTTTATTCATCCTAAACACAAAGCCCCAGAAAAAATTTTTTGATGATCAAATACATTCCCAAATGACTCTTCACTCCTAAAAATGGATAGAGCAATTTGAGAATAATTTATGAAAATGGATAATCTTCTGAAAAGTCCCCATGAGATGTAGTCTGCCCACTCCCACTTGCCAACTATATCATCTCACAGAAGACTTATTTTTCACATCAAAAAAGGGGGAGCAAACGGGGGAAAGAACTGAAGCACAGAAATGTATATGTCAGCCATTGAAATGAGGTATTCGGCTGGTTGAAAGAGAAAGACCTGCTTTATTGCTTTGACCTCTAACTTCTGTTTGTCCTTTTGCTATTAACCTAATTTTGATCTCACTCCTTGGCTTTTCCAGCTAGTACCTGAATTGCCCTCAAATTAGGTTCCTCATCTGTTTCCAGACCCCAAAAACTCATGTGTTCAATTTCTGCACGACTTGCCTACCTTCTGATATTGGATTCCATTGTAACTCCCTGCTACCAGGTACTTATGTAGGGCAAGCTTATTCCAGCAGGACATGCCTGAACTGAGGGCACCCAGCTTTGCCTTGGCCTTCTCTGGGCTGGCTGCCCACTGTGTTTTAGCAAACGACTGATGATCACTGTCCAAACCTATCAAAAACAAATTCTGAGCTTTCCTCCATACATTTGAAAAAACAGTGGCTAAACACAAGGCAGGGAATATAGGAAGTAATGTTCTTAATATATTTGTATGGAAGAGGGAGTTATAATAACATTGTAACAGTAACTCAATTTTTTTTGCACCTCACATAATCCGAGAAGGTACATTCTAGTTGTAAGAGAGATGAGTACCTATGCCTTCAGCAATCTTTGCAGAACTGTTCCTTTTGGTGTCCCAGGATGACGGGCACTTAGCAAATAGCGCTATCTGTAAATTATGGAGCTGACCACTTAGTAGATGATGGTGGCAAATACCTGAGGACAGAATGGCTATTTCTGGTTGCTATGCTCTTGTTTTAGCTCCCACTCCCATGTCCCCCCTCCCAAAAATGGTCTGGTGGAAATGGGATTGGGTGAGGTTATGGTAGGAGTGGGGTATGAAGTGGAAACATTGATAATTGATTTCAGTAGTTTCCAAACCAAAGAAACTACCCTGAACTTCCCACAATATGCAAAATGTCCTCCCATTAAAATAGTTTTACTGAGGGTGTTATAAAAGATCTTTCCATTCTTCTACATTTTTCATTGTTGATAGACATACTTTGGCACATACATAACAGTTCTGAAAATCCCAACCAAATTATAGAAGGTATTTTCAATGTCTCTTTTGATATTGACATGAGAACTTCAGATATTCAGAACTCAATGTGGCATGATTTGTGTCTAGATAGAAGAGTTTTCTCCTTACTGCACTCATTTGGCTGCCTATTTAAGCAAAGAATTTTGACCACATTTTTTTTTTAAGGATATAGACAGTCATTTAGATATCAGTTAATGCGCTTTAGAGTAAGACAGTATTCCATTTAAGAGATGTGGATGTGTTTGCACAGTTGTGCTTTCAGAGTGCCTATTTTCGCTTTCTGTCATTTTGTGGTCAACTTTTGCTGTTAATGGTCTTTTTTAATGCGATTTAGATTGTAATGCCCTCCACCCTCCTACACTGTTGGTGGGAATGTAAGTTGGTGCAGCCCCTCTGGAAAACAGTGTGGAGGTTCCTCAAAAAATTGACAATAGAACTCCCCTANACGAAGGAGGGTGATGGACATGAGGGAGGGCACTTGTTGGAATGAGCACTAGGTGCTATATGGAAACCAACTTGACAATAAACTATTTAAGAAAAAAAAGATTGTAATACCCTCCACTTCAATCCTATTTTATTTATTTATTTTGAGAGAGAGGGAGCAAGTAAGCTTGCACGAGAGCAAGGGGAAAACAGAGAGAGAGAGGAATCTCAAGCAGGCTCTGCACTGACACTGACTGCACAGAGCCAGATTCAGGGCTCAATCTCATGAACACAACAATATGACCTGAGCTGAAGTCAAGAGTTGGACACTAACTGGCTGAGCCACTCAGGTGGCCCCCAACGTCATTCTTTATTTTATTTTTTTTTTATTTCTTAATGTTTTATTTATTTTTGAGAGAGAGAGAACAGGGGAGGATCAGAGAGAGTGGGGGACACAAAATCCGAAGACAGGCTCCAGGCTCTGAGCTAGCTGTCAGCACAGAGCCCAGATGCGGGGCTCCACTCCATGAACCTAGAGATCATGACCAAAGCTGAAGCCGGAAGCTCAACCAACTGAGCCACTCAGCACTCCCCAACTTTGTTCTTAATGGTTCTAAGTTGTGGGTTGAGAAACCTCTTTGTTTTGTTAGCGTTTTCTGGAAGATAAAGTCAATGGACTCTGGTGCATAACCATGATATTCATGCATATATAATATACGGACTCCAGGATTCCTATCACTGCTTTTCAACAGCTTTTGGGCAGGAAACCGAGTTACTAATTCTCAGTTGAATTCTGTAGAGGGAAATTTATCATATAGCTGAGTTCTGAATAGGTAAAGAGTTCATCCACTGCAATCCTAGTATGTTCTGGAAAACTTTGTGACTTTACTATTTCTCTCTTTCATAGCCCTATGATATAAAATGCTCACAGGGGAAGCATTCAAACTGTTTATAGTTTAGTTACACCCCCTTCACTCTTGTTGCTCTCAGTTTCCATTTTCTCTCCTTTCATGTTTTGCCCTGCCATTTCCCACTGTATTTTTTTTTTTGTAGTATCAGGAGACTTAATTAGAGAAATATAAAACTTATGGGGCTCAGTGGAAGTAGGTATTTTTTTAGGTGGTGAATCCGCTTCTTTGTTTTTCTCCCGATTTCAATTTATACCTCATCATGCTTTGTCTTCTGATCTGTTTAATTTTTTTTCCTGACGCTTACATCCTGATATGTTATATATATGTGTGTATGTGTTTTGTTTACAGCTAGCTACAGGGTCAAAACCTAGAAAAACATACAGTAAATAGCTCTCTCTTTCTCTCTCTTTTTATAGTGAGCCCCTCAGATTCCTGAAGCCACTTCTAAAATAAGTTGTCATACTTTGCTTTAGAGAAATCCAGATCAAGTATTTAATATCCAACTTTTTACTTCCATTTGAGTTACTTATACGTCCAATAGAAATTAGATAGTCAACACATATATAGTGCTTCCTATATATAAGCTGTTTATAAATATTTACCCATTTAATCCTCATAACAGCTCTCTAAATAGAAAATTTATTATCCCCCATTCATAGATGAATGAGGCACAAAGAGGTTAAATATCTTGTCCAAGACCACACTGCTCTTACACGGCATGGGCAGAAATCGAATGAAGAATCTGGCTTTTGTGTCCTTGTACTTAATCACTAAGTAACTCTGCCTAAAAGGCCATGCTGGACTACATAACAATTTGTTATATATTGTCTTCCATTGAGCCAAGTTATTAGGTTTCTGATGATCACTCTTGTTTTGGAGGAACTATTAGAACTATCACCACTGAGAACATTTATAACGGAGGCAAAAGCTTTGCCAATTAATCACAACAGTCATAATTTATTGAACAGTGGAAGCAAATGATTTCTTACTTTAGTCTGCTGATCAAAGTAATGAAACCAAAAGGTAAAAAGGTGACTTTATAATCTTAAAGAGATTTTTTCTAATATTAGTGTCATATCTTCATTTTTATATACCTGGCATATTCTACCAACATTTCCCCAATAATCCCAGAACCAATAGTGAGCAAAATTCCACCACATTCTCAGAAAATTCTAGGAAGGGTTCAGCAGCAAGTATATACATAACCACATACATATGTATGTAGAAATTTACAAGCTACAATATCCAGACATCATGAGGCTCAGCTCATAATTTTCTCAACCTTGCCAGACTGTAGCAACATTTATGATCTGGAGATTTATTGATTTTAGTTTTTATCCTCTCATAATAGGAAACCACCCTTTAGACCATTGACCTCCTCTTGTTATAATGAGAGTAGAATAAAGAAATATATTTATAATACCATTCTTAGAAACAGGCAAGCTTTTTAAGGTGTTATAAAGAAGTGCTGGTTATATAATGGGGGTGGTTGTAACAAAGGTTATAAAATGGTCATTTAACACTTGAAAATAGGAGAGCTTATACTGATTGGATTTTTCCCTTGTCTTATTATTTGAGTAACTTGACCACATTTCATTTTGTAACAGGTTATTTAAATAATTGAGTGAGTATATTTCAGAACACTGTACTCTAGGAAAAAAAAATGCTCTCTAAAGAAAATCAGATGTCAAGCAGGTCACTGTCTAGTCTTCAATACGGATTATTCTAGAAGCAATTTTATTAAATAAAGAGACAGAGACAAAGAGGGAGAAAGTATTCACTTCCAGATATTGAATATATAAAAGCAACATCCTTTTAAACTTTTGTAGTGACCTTGAGAAGAAGATGAGGAAAACACAATATTTTAATTCTCTTGAATGTAATGTTCTAGTTTATAGCTTCTGGGATCTGGGCATACATAAGTCACTGAATCTCTCCATGGCTAAATTCCTCTATAAAACAAAGTAGCACAGACACTTACATATCTTGCAGAAATAATTTGATTAAAAATACAGTCTAAATAAATATAAGCTACTCCCATTGTTAAGAATGATGTAAAGATATTAAATACTATGTTGCTAATGTTTGACTGAAAATTTGAAATACTTTGTCTACCTTCAGACCTCGAACCAAATTCAAGAACAACTTGTTTTTATCAAATCAATATGGGTAAAGTAAAAGGCAAATCAAAGGAGCAGTGAGGTGGGTCTGACAGAGGATGGAAACCTCATATATCCACAGGAGGGTAGGGGTGCTGAGTCTCTCAGCTGGTTTCTCCTAACTCATAAGCCCACTCCAGCTGCAGACTCGGGGGCCTCTCCTACCCTAGATAGGCCAGTGCCTGACGTCCGTATTAGTCTGCACCTGGTGGAAAAGGTGAAAGCCAGGCAGGTCAAGCACACAAGTGTTCCCCTAGCTGGGACTGCTACCCAGCATTCTCTCAGATCAGAGTAGGGGCAACACAGAAGAGATTCAAATATATTCGGAATAGCTACCATTGAATCAAAGTACTGCAGACACCAAAAAAGATACTCAGAGATCTCTACTGGCTTTCTACTAACCTTATTGTTCAATAGAACCATATGACCTAACTCTCTTGATTATTCCTTTTGGCAAGCCCAAGTGGCTTGCTAAAATTACATCATGATAGCTCAGTTTGTGGTGCTAATATACAAACAGAGTCAAAGAGTGTTCCTATTTTTTTTATCATTTATAAATCAAATCATAAAGAAACAGTTGAACATGTGATATCCTCTTAAGACGCTTTATACAACAGCCTCTGTCAAAGTCCTGACATAATTCAGAACCCATTGAGTAATGGTAATAGCTGTTGTCTATTGAGAATTCATTTTATTCCAGGGACTAGACTAAGTATTTTAAATGTATCATTTTACTTAATCCCTACAACAACCTACTGCAATAGATATCAATTTTATCTCCATTTTTAAAATGGGAAACACAGGTCAGAGAAGTTAAGTAATTTACCCTCGGTGCTGAGAGAAGCGAGTGGTGGAGCTGGAGTTCTGATCTGAAGTAATTTGGCTGCAGAGCCAATGCAAATACCAGTAGTGCATATTGCTGTAAGCTAATGATTGACATATTTAATGAGATTTGGAGCTCTAATATCATTGAATTACAGCTGCAATGCCATGTCTCAAATCTGCAATTTCAATGCCTGTGGAGGCTCAGCATTTAAACTGGGGAGGAAGCGGCATTTTGTTGTTTTCGATTTTGTTCCACTGTTGGGTTTAAGTCATTCCTTTGCACTACACTTCAGAGAGTCCTCGGGTGCTTTTGTAACTCTCCAACAGCACACTGTTACTGTACTTGATCTTTGTTAGCCTAGTGGTGGGGAACCTTCTCTGTTGATCTGATGGAACCGATCTTTGGCACTGTGTCCCATATATCAGGGGTGTGGCTGCTCAGCACCTCTCCCAGCTGTAGTTCAGAGCCCAGCACTTTCTTCCTGCCCTTCCCTTAGGGCAGTCAGCTGGGCCATTGTTGTTGTTGCTGTTGTTGTAATATGAGTGGGACCTATGTTCTCTCCAGCTATCTACATCCCAAGCAGAAATTTAGGAAGTCCTAAACAAATATTTTATGTTCTAAAAGCAATACAAATTTGTTATAGAAACTCATTCACAATAATATACACAATAATGTAAAGAGGAAATAAAAATCACCCATAGCCTCTCTATGTGGGAATGAATATGCTGATGTGTTTCTCACGTGGAATATGTATTTTACAAAGAAAGTTTTGGTCAGACTGCATATATTGCTTTGAAATCTTTCCTGCTTGTATGTCCTTGACTCCATGGACAACAGTTGACATGAGCTCAGGATCAAACCCTAGATCTATAATGCTTTCATAGAGGATACATTTTAATACTGTTATCAAAGCTGAAACTCTGAATGGCCAGGATTCAACGTAAACCCTTAGGACAAGAGCCGAGATTAAGCTTTATTTTTTTTTTCTTTTCATCCCAGGATTGCTACTTTCTCTTTATTTTGAGGTTGTGCCCATTCCTTTCCTTCATATCAGCCGAGTGATATATTTTACAGGACGATTTTTAATACTTCAGCCAGAATTTTTTGTTTCTTTGAGTATGATCCTTTGATACAGCTTCTCTGCCACACTGTTGGGGAAAGAAGTCAAAGTCACTTACTCTTCCTGTTCCTCTCCAATCCATCCCATTTGGTCTTACTAAATAAAAAATACCTGATTATATCGTTAGCTTTTAGTTATGGATGGATTCTTTTCCACGACTTGATTATAAATTGTTTGAAAGAAGGAAGAGTTCATGCTTTAGATTTTTTGTAGTCTCTAAAGTATCCCGCAGAAGATACTGCATACGAAATGTGATTAATAAATAGTTTTTAGTGTATCACTAAATACTATTTATGATGCAGGTAGCGTGTTCTCTCTAGGTTGACATGGGGACCACCAATACGAACAATGTGAACATTCAAAACATGAGTGACTCATGACAATGAATTCGCTATTTAAATTGAGTAGAAAAATAGGTAACTTTCTTGCTGAATATGAAATTAATTTCTTTGTAATATAGCCCTTCAAAATGTATCATAAAGTTATCAAATATAATTTAATGGAAAGTCCACAATGCTAAAGTTTGACCAACTAGGGTTTTGAATCCCAGCACTACATTAATTAGTTAAACGACTTTACGTGAACGTATATTCATTATTCAGTCACTCATTCAGTGATACTTATTGATTCTCTGCCATTTGCCAGACATTGTGCTAGGCATATAGCTGCCAGCAGCACAGACAAGTTTCTTGTCCTCAAGATGGCTACAAACTAGCAGGGAGATGCTAATTACATGAACTAAGGACACACATGAGCTAATATTACTCTAAAATATAATGCGATTCTAAGAAGCACCTAAATGGCTCAGTCAGTTGAACATCTGACTCTTGATTTTTGCCAGGGTCATGGGATCTATCCCCGTGTCAGGCTCCACAGGGAGTGTAGAGCCTGCTTAAGATTTTCTCTCTCTCTCCCTTTGCTTTTCTCTCGCCACTCACGCTCTCGCTTTCTCTCTCTTTCTGTCTCTAATTATATATATATAATTAGTTTCTCTCTGTGTGTATACATATATATACATATACACATATATATAGTTTCTCTGTGTGTGTATACATATATATATATAATTAGTTTGCATTTTCATTTATTCATTCTCCTCTCTCTTTTTCAAATGAGATTCTTTCCATCAACATTGTAAAATGTGTAAATGAATATCTTTTTAATGCCTCCCACTGGCCAAACAGAGAAGATGTGTGAGCCTGGCAAAGGCAGCTTGCAAGGATCAGTCTCTAAAATCCAACCTAATCAGTTCCCATTCAGAACAAAGGATGAGTGAGGACTGGAGAGGAGTAAAAAGTCCAGGAACTGGCACAGAGTCTACTATTCTTACGGTCACAATGCATCATCAACTTTCCCTCACTAATTGCATCTAAAGTTACAAATAACACTCTGAAAATAATAGAGTGTTAGTTACAATTATTGGGTATTATTTCACCAGAAGAACTGAGAAGAAAGCAAGAGTCTTTTTCTTTATTTCATAAGACTTCACATGAGTCTTTCCAATTCACAAACTGGAACCCAGATTTGTCTGACTTCAAAAACTTAGCATCTAATGTTCTTGGTGACCTCTTAAAAAGCTTCCTAAGCAAGAGTTTTAAGAACAGTGATATTCTAAACGATAAGAGCAAGTATTATTCCATGTGTACTTTTTAGATAATGACCACTTTGCCAAATCCTACTTTTAAAGTCTGGTAGTATTATTTCTGTAGATCTAGGCTCTGGGGATTTATTGAAATGCTATTTAAAACATTTATTAGACTGGAAAAGATGATATTTCACAATAATTTCATCATTGTTTGAGGTTGGCGTATATTGTTTGGGGGAGAAATCCTTTGTTCAAAACATTTTCAGTGGCTTGAATATATTAATTTGTGGGATTCAATGACTCTGACTTTTCAAAATAGCAATAGATTTCCACTCAGCAAACATTCTGTATATTAATTTAACAACCCTTGTGGGATGTGTATTAATTTAACAGCCATTGGTTTCTATGATGAATTGGTTAGAGTTCCCTTTTCTCTCAAGCTTGAAATAGAACTTTTAAATAGAATGATGACTTTTTTCTAGTCAAACTAAAAATTTTATTTTGGAATCCATAAAGTATAGACTACTGCCAGCATCCAGGTTGATTGTTAATGGATCAGGTACTGTCACACAAAAAGATTCAATTACAATGGACTTACTGTACAACTTGAAAGTTTTCTTATCTCGTAAATGATGGAAAAAGAGGACTGGCCATTACCGTGAAGGAGTACACTCAGGAAACCCATGAACTTCTAAGGTCAGACATACTCACCAAGCAGTTGTCCAACTCCATATCTATTTGGGTTATAAATTGTTTTGTTTTGTTTAGTTTAAATGTTTATTTACTTTTGAGAGAGAGACAGAGACAAAGATGTGAGCAGGGGAAGGGCAGAGAGAGGGAGACACAGAGTCCGAAGCTGTCAACATAGAGCCTGACACAGGGCTCGAACTCACAGACCATGAGATCATGACCTGAGCTGAAGTCAGACACTTAACTGACTGAGCCACTCAGGCACCCAGGGAGTAAACTGTTTTGACAGATCTTGAAAAAGAATGGGACCTGCTCCATGGTGAAGCTTGCAAAGCCATAGTAACTGATAGTGGTGGAGTTCATTCTGCCCTGTTTATTCTTTGATTCAGAACTCCCTCAGAAGTATATACATCTACACAAAATCATAGTACCTAGGCCAGTGTGAGAATAGTGTACAACCCTAAAATATAATGAGAGAAACATTTATGCTAAATCCTACATGTTTGCATGATATCATTTCACCATTCCAACAAACCCCTAAAGTAAGTACTACAATTTTCTGAATTAATTCATAGATAAAGGTATCGAATCACCAAAAGGGTAGGTTACTTGCCCAAAGTCTTACAGCTAGAAATGTGTGGAACCAGATTTGAATCTACTGTCTAACTGAAGAGGATGAAGCTTAATGTACTATGCTGTTGTGCCTCTCAGATACTCACCATTTCAAGCACTTAACAAATATTTATTGTGTTAGTCATGGTAATATCCATGGGGTCAGAGAAATACATCTCTATTACTAAATTCCAAACTTCAGTACAAAATATGCATCACTGTAATAACATTAGGGGCAATTTTGATATTACTTGATAATATGTGACCAGAAGACCCGGGAATTCCCACGAAAGAAGAATCAAAGTATCTCTTTCTTATTTGATGTGACCATGCCCCAAATCCTTTAGTGCTGAATTCTGACAAAGTTGGGTTGGAACATGAAGCTTAATTTTAATTCTGAGCAAAGCCTCTGTCTCCTTTCTGCCAGACGTTCAGTCTTAGGTTCTGAGACCCTCTGGCCAGCCACATTATATAAAATCCAAAGCAAATATCTAGCTTGGATAGGAGAAGAGAAAGATGGATGACTTGCTCTAGACCAGAATCTACCTAATGATCATTCAAAGAGAGAAAACCAATCAAAAGATACTGAAACATGGCAACATGTGACCACTTAATACACTATAATTCTCATCCATGACAAATAAGATCTAATCAGTTCTCTGTGATCTGAACATTATAATTCCCTCTTGAGTAGAAGAAAGAGGAAGAAAGGAGAGATGTCCCGTGTTAGAAGAAGATTATTGAAAACTCTCCTCTTGCTAAAAGGCTGTGAAAAATATTATCAAAAAGTGATTCCTTCACAGTCATCACTGACAAAAAAAAGAGTCCTGGGGTAACAAAAACCCAAGCAGTTTGGCAGAATGGAGAGAAGCAGTATGGCAAATGAAAACTAATAGCATGGAATCCAGTTTCCTATCCTCTGGGACAAATTAGTTCTAGGAACTGAGCACGTTATTTAACTTTTGGGCTTTAGAATTTCATTTGTGAAATTAAAGGATTTTGTAAACCATTAATTATGCTCTAAGGTGTATAATTTTCCAACTATAGCTAAGATAACGTCTCGACAATCTATGAGATATAGAGACCCTGAGGTAGCACAATGAACAGGAGCCTAGTCCCTCTTTTTAGGAAGTTGTTACTGGAGTCAAACAAGAAGAATGGAGATAACCTCCTAATATTAACAAGCAAACTACAGTGATCCAACTAAATGTAAGTAGACAGTTTCAGAGACAACACCATTCTTCATGTTCTAACAAACTTGACAGCAACCAAAGTATATTGTTATTCTATGTTGCTAGAGAGAGCCTTTGCACGAGGCTTTAGACTTAAATGCTGAACACATTCTCTAATCCCAGGGGATAGTTCAAAATTTCCTTTCCCATGAGTTCTACCCCCAAGAAGGAGAAGTGCTAATACATGTGAAGAATATTCCTTTGTAAAAAGTGGAGCTTTGGCTATTATAGTAACTTTGAGTATATCTTGCCTCCATCTCTCTTCCCACCTATCGTGGGTGCTCTTGGTTCTCTGCCAAGATCACCTTGATCCTAGTGCACCCATACCCTAGCTGCTTTGAGTATGGACTGCAAAGCGTTCATAGCTGCCTCCTTGACCAGAGACTTGCCCTTCACCAGAGAGGTCTGAGAGATTACCATACACCTCATAAAAAACTGCCAGTGGCCAATGACTGACTGATCTCAGAGCACAAGAAGACTGGCCCTCTTGGCTTACGTTGAAAATAACTCTGTAGTGTACTCCTTGCCCCAGGGCTTCCTCATGGAACCAGGTGAAAGCTAGTTTTCAGGATAAATAATTTCCTTGCTTAGCTTTCTTTCCTTACCTACCCTGTCGCCCCAACTCCTCTTCTGAGAGTATTCCATCAATAAATCACTACAAAAGAACTCTTATCTCGGTCTCTATGTGTAGGGAACCCAACCTAAGACACACCTGTGAGTCTCGTTAATGTCAGATAGCCTTGGAACCATCTCGCAGTTGGGAGTGGAGGCCTCCTCAGAAATGTCACTGAACCAGTGATGTCAAGGAAAGGATGACTAAGCTTCCATCCCTCTGTGGGAAGGGATTTGTTTCTATTAATTTCTCAACCTTCTTCTCATAATCATAGTAAAATATCCAGAAGGCTGAGGTCAGGATGTGGACCCAAAGAAATGGAGCCAAAAAACCCACTTGATCTATCTTTCAATCTCATGGGGAAAAAGGGGCTTTTATGTGGTCCACCTTAGTTCAATATAATAGAGACCTGGAGTTTCCATTCTAGCTGATAGGAAGTAACGTGAATTGACCCAGAAGAGCTATGAGTGCTAACTCTCTATAATAACTGAACAGAAGGAGGGGCTGGGCAGAGAGTCTGTTATTCAGAGTTCTGGCCAGATCTCCCTCTTGCCATCTAGAGACCATCTAATACCAAATACTGCCCGGCACCAGGCAGTATATGGTATAATGTGACTTTACACACAGGATGGGTGGACAAACTCAGAATAGTTTCTTCTGTTTCACATCGAAGCTAGTGATAGCAAATTAAGAGAGGAAAATCTCATGATGCGGATCGGTAAAGAAGCCTAGACCAGGAACAGATAGAGTTAATCTGTGTCCATCTGTTTTTATTTTTCTCCAACCCACTCTGTCAGCCACTACAAAATATTCCCATGTGTTCCTGGGTACTGTTGAACAAGACATCTGGAAACAAGCTTCCTTGTTTTTAAACCATGATAACAATAGAGGAATTAGAAAAATTATGTTAAATGCTTCATTATTCTGATGGGAAAAATCTCTAGCCAGGAAAACCCTGTTAAGACCCATATTGGAAAGTGTTGTGAGCCTACATGTCTTGTCCCAGCTTACAGCCTGATTGCCAAGCTTATAAAGGAGGTGGGGACCTAGTGCAAAGAGGCAGGACCGATCAGGTGGCTTTTGGAATCAAAACAGCCAAGCAGTGTTCTGAGTTAGAAAAAAAGAATCAAGTCAGGGGTTAAGGACCTCCAGGCTGCTTCCAATAAATAGAAAACACCAAAGGAATAAAAATACCAAAAAAAGAGAACATTTAAACAAATAAAAAGGCTCTATTAGAGCACACATGCATGTACTTAGTTCTGTCAGTTCAGAGATACAATTATTCCCTAATCTCAGTTTAAACATGGGAGTCAGAATCATGGGGTCATAGAATGGAAACGTGGGTAGGACTTTTGTGCTCATCAAGGATAACTTGTTCATTTTACACTGGACTCAGAACCGCTCAGGAAGGGCAGCTGGGATAGGGCCCCATGGCTCTGCCACACACGTTAGTACACGTGCTCTGCACTGTGGAATATGATCATTGCCCCCACAATGTGACCACTCCCCAGAATTAGCTGCAGACACCAATGCTACTTTAAAAATGTGATTAAGATACATTAACATCATTGTGTTTACACTATGCTTTCTCAGTAAAAAATAATGTATTTAGCCCAGAGAAGTTAGCTCTGCCTATAACTATCGTTTCGTCTTTGCAAATCAAGTGGCACTATCACTTTTCTCCACTGCAACAAAAATTCACTGAAACAAAAAAAAATGCAACGATATTTTATCAAAAACCGTTTTTTATTATGTCAGAACAAATACCACTATATTGTTAACACCTTGGCGTAAATTATCTTCAGATCAAAGCCAGGACATCAGGAGACTGCTACGGCCTGTGTAGCCAGGGCACAATTAAAGGGAACCATAAACAAAGTTACCAGCCTGACAATTCTGCGTTCCTTCGGGCCAACCTCAGAAGGGAAACCCAACACTGAAATCTTTAATCTTCACAAGCTTCAAGCTGGGAAGCAGAAATCAGCTGTTCCACCTCACTAACATTTTGTAAGAATTCAGAGTTAGAAAAACTGTTCCAAATAAAAGCCCACTGTGGAGTCAATGCAGTGTAGTCATGTGCCAGTGGCGGTTGGGGTTGCGGGTGGGGAGGTGATTGCCAAGTATAGAGATGACGGTGATATTAAAATTAATCCAAATCCCAAAACTCTGCTAGAGCATCATCAGCCTTAATTCTGTCCCAACCAAGTGGAAGAGTAGGGCCGCCCTGCTGACATCAAATAAAAATGGATTAATTTGCACTTACTCAGGGTTGCCAGGTAACCATCCCCCTTTTTCCCTTTCATTAAAAGCCCTCCAGATGTGTAAATTCCACCTTACATCTATATTCTTTCTGCGGCACATTACAAGTCCCCTTTGTGGATTTTAATGGGGATGAAAGACGAGGCTGCACCTGGGCACAGCTAATGTTCAAAGTACAGGCTTTGGGATTTTCTTGACGGCCAGACACTCATAAGAAGAAAAACGGCAGATTCCATTTTCTTCTGCCTCAGAGTCTTGTTTTTGACAACTCCCACTTGAAAAGGGTGTATTTCCCTCCAGCTTAAATCGGCTTGCCAACCTTTGTGAGCAGCATTAAGGTCAAATAAAGGCCAGGAAGAACTTTGGGAAACCAATGGTTTCCCAAACCTACTTCTGCACCCTCACTCTGCACCGCAGCAAGCCATCTTAAGAAGGTGTTACATTTAAAGCCTTGTTGGGACTATTCCTTACCCATGCCAGGCAGTGTGTGCACAGCAAGGAACTCCCACCCTGCGGGCCCTGGAATGCACCTTTCCTTCATTCCATAAACATTTATAGGGTGCTTATGATATGCCAGGCTGTGCTAGGTGCCAGGGATTAAGAGAAGAATCAGAAAGTCCATGCCCACCCGGAGCTCAGCCTGCTGCACGTATAATAGATTTCATTTACGATTCTGGGTTCTATTTGTTCATTTATTTCAGTTTGGGGCTTTGGAATAAGAACTTGCCATCTTTTTGTCAGTATATCCCTATATTTAGAAATTTGTGTCCCTTTTCTGAGGCTTCATTGGCTCCAGATAGCTCTACTTCATGACTAAAAATCTTATTAATGCTGAGCATCATCCACATTGGTAGACAAAGCAGGAGTTTATCCCTGAAAGGCGATCAGGCTGGGGGCAGCGATGGACAGAGGGAACAGGGCAGCTGGGCCCCCTGCAATGCCCAGGTGCCAGTCCTTCCTCTCAGGAAGCTACTGGATGTTGGAAGCCACGTCGTTAGATTAATACATGGAAGACAGTAATAAAATGCAATCACAAAAGGTTACATTTGAAGAGGCCCTAGATTTGATCTAGCACGCATCTTTTTTTATAGAGATGAAAAAACTGAACATGCATGGAGACCAAGAAAGTTTTACAAGGTTACACTGCAGCAAAACCTTGGGACACTGGGTAGTGTTTGTGATCTAATAAGGTGTTCAGGGCTCTAACCCAAAGGAGAGGTGACTGGAGAACTCCAGAAGCCGGTCAGGCTGGCGGAAGAGATCTTTTGTAGAGGAGGGTATTTGGAAGCTTCTCAGATTGCACCGAGTAAATGTTGCTCATTCCAGAAAACCCTACCCCAGCAGGTGCCCTTGCTAGAACAACTTCTGTGGCTGTATTAGTCAGGATTCACCAGGCAAATAGAACCAAGAAGATTAACTGATTGACTATTATTAGCTCACGCAATTATGAAGGCTAAGGCAGCCCGTGATCTGCAAACTACAATCCAGGAAGGCTGTTGGTGCTGTTTGAAGCCTGAATATTGGAAAGCTGATGGTGTCAATTTCAGTCTGGTTCTGAAGGCCTGAGAACAGGAGTGTGGAAGCACTGAGGGCAGAGGGAGATCAATGTCACAGTTTAAGCAGTCCTCCCAGAGCCGGTGATCCCTTCCTTCCTCCACTGTCTATTCTAGTTAGGCCTCAGGGGCTTGGATGAGGCTACACACGCTGGGGAGGGTAATCTGCTTTCCTCATTCTACCCATTCAACTGCTAATCCTTTCCAGAAATACCCTGACAAATATACCCAGAAATGATATCTAAGTACATATCGGGGCATCCGGTAATCCAGTCAAGTTGACACATAAAATTAGCTATCACATGGGCATAACTGACACTCTCTTGCTATAGAAAAATTAGAATGAATGGAGGGCGGTCTGTGTTTTGCTTTTGATGTGCTGTTTTCTTTTGAGTTTTCTGGGAGAACTCTCTTTTTTTTTTAATTTATTTCTAGGAGAGAGAGACAGTGTGAGCAGGGGAGGGCCAGAGAGAGAGGGAGTCACAGACTGAAACAGGCTCCAGGCTCTGAGCTGGCAGTCAGCACAGAGCCCGACGCGGGGCTCGAACCCACGAACCGCGAGATCATGACCTAAGGGAAAGTCGGACGCTTAACCGACTAAGCCACCCAGGCGCCCCTGGGAGAACTCTTAAAAAGAAAGCATTCCTTTATTCTAAGAGTGTGTAAAGAAATATACTTCTATAACGTATAGAAGTATAGACTAATGGAAATGTGTTGGCATCTTTAGCTGCTGCCATGTTTAAATTGATTTCCCTTTCTTCCAAGCCATATTTTCAAGTGCTTCCAGGGGAAGAAGGATACATGAGGATGGGATGAGGCCACGAAAAAGTGAAGACTATTGAATCTTGAAGGAAATCCAGTTTAGGTTTAAAAAAATCAGGCAGCTGTAATAACAGAAATATTGGAGTGTCTGGGTAGCTCAGTCAGTTGAGTGGCCGACTCTTGGTTTTAGCTCAGGTCATAATCTCACAGCTTCATGGGTTCGAGACCCGCATTGGGGTCTGCACTAACAGTGAGGAGTCTGCTTGGGGTTCTCTCTCTCTTCTCTCTCTCTTCCCTTCCGCCACTTATGCTGCTTCTGTTTCTTTCAAAATAAATAAACAAACTTAAGAAAAAAGAAAGGTAGGGACACCTGGGTGGCTCAGTCATTCAAGTGTCCAACTTGGGCTCAGGTCAACATCTTGTAGTTTGTGAGTTCAAGCGCCATGCCGGGCTCTGTGCTGACAGCTCAGAGCCTGGAGCCTGCTTTGAATTCAGTGTCTACCTCTCTCTCTGCCCCGCCCCCACTCTCTCTTTCTCTCTCTCTCAAAAATAAACATTAAAAAATTTTTAAAATATATATAAAGTCTTCTCTTTTATTAAACTTTTATATCAACCCAGAAATCTAGTTGGTTCAAGTCAGAAATGGGGATGAAAGATGCAATCACAATCCCTATCTTCAAAGAAGGAAGGTGGCAGTGAGGAAGAATAACACAACAAGTTTACACTTCAGAGCAATAGTCCATAAGTGCCAAATGACTGCTAGTGATAATCAGTTACATCCAAAACATGCCATGTCTTTATCTCCATTGCCGCCTCCCTATCACCAGCCACCATCGTCTCTTGCCTTGGTTGCCATAGAGGCTTCCTACCTGGCCTTCCTACATCTTCCCTTGCCCCCTGTGATCTATTATTCTCACAGGAGTCAAAGAGATCTTCAAACTCCAAAAATGATTCTGTCACACACAGTTGCTTGAAGTCCATTAAAGGCCTCCCATTGCTTTCAAGATCCTCCATTCTCAAGTGTCCCCCATCATCCTTCCTCATCACACCTTCTCCTTTTCCCTTATAACTACCTTCAGTTGGTTACATGCTCCAAAAAAAGCAAGGGTTATCTTTACTGATTTATAGCAAACAAATATATTACTAAATATTTGCTCTAGAAATATTTTTGAAAGAATGATTGAACCGAGAGATCAGCGGAGACACCAGAGCACAAGCATTTGAGGTTGTGAGGGAAGACTTAAAGAAACTAAGTTTAGAATCAAGCCTTAAAGATTAAGTAGGACATTAATGGCTGAAGAGAGAAGGAAGGAATTCTAAGATCCATGTTTACAGTGTGGCTTTGGTCATGGTTATAAGGCTTAACAAAATCCAGTGCCATTTTTCAGGCGGGCTCCATTTTGATCTGATGTTTTGCAGAAACAATTGCTGAGTAGCAAATCAATTTTTGAAAAAAAAATCAATCCAGTTGCTTTCTTAACAATAATTCAAAGAGACTCCATGACATTACTGTCATGACTTTACATGTCTACATTGACATTTAAACAGAAAAGCAACATAGATTTAAAGTGGTTTTAGCACAGACTCCTAAAGAGTTGATTTGGTGTTGAGATCACACTCACAGTAGCTGTGGTGAGTGGGAGGGAGAGACTACATAAAAGGAAAGTGAAGATGGTGTTGGCTTATGTGGGCAGAGCCTGTGTAGTGGGTGAGGCCAAAGCCTATGGAAAAACTTAAACATAATTTGAATTTATCTGCTAGGATTTGTCTGCTAAGGCAATGTGAATTTTAACAATACTTAGCTGACTTAGCTGAGTCATTAAAAGCTATTGTATATGAGGCTACCTCATAAGTAGTTGAGAAAATGTGCCTCTATCACAAAGAGAGGGATAATTGAGAGTCTTCTCAAAAGAGAATTCTA
Source organism: Crocuta crocuta (assembly GCF_008692635.1). Classification (NCBI taxonomy): domain Eukaryota; kingdom Metazoa; phylum Chordata; class Mammalia; order Carnivora; family Hyaenidae; genus Crocuta; species Crocuta crocuta. Next base: position 5,875,736 of record NW_027551567.1, read on the forward strand.
ATTTCAAGGCCTGGGGCGGGTACAGAAGAAAAGGATTTGGGGACAAGGTGATTCTTAATTTATCAATCTTTCTATTTTGTGCAGTAGAGCAGGATCCCTTGCTCTTTTTCTTGAATCCTTGAAATGTGCCAAACCTCCTTTGACTTCGGCCGTCTCACATACTTCCTCCCTCTTTCTGAGAACTCTTTCCTAGCTAGATTTCTAGCATTACCTGGCTGACTGCTATACATCCTTCAGGTTGTCTCTTATACCAGTTTACAGAGTCTTCACCACTCCTTTTATACCCTCCACAACTGTCCTTATTTGTAGCAATGTCAGGATCCAAAAAGCTTTTGACTGTGAACCCCGAGACCAACCTAAGGGCCAAACTCAATGATGTCTAAGGTTCTTTTATTTGCAATTCTGGGAAGATTTGATAGAAGTTTGGTGGTATTGTTCTTACCTGATTTGGCTTCTTAACTGAGGCAAAGAAGCACAGATCCTAGTTTTTTGGCTCTACAAGAATAATGATTGGTTCCATTTAAACCAAGGGAAATGCGTGAACTCTGTTTTGTCCTGTTGGATTCTACATAATACAGATATATATTTATCATTTTCTACTTTTCCAGTTTCCTTTTACAGGTGCTAAGTCCTTACCTGTAGATAGCATATTTCTGGGCCTCACTTGGGGAGAATGGATTGGAAATGACTAGAGAAATGATATGTAAATAATTTGATATGGAAATCTAGACAGCTAGCTGTCTTTACCATACACACATATTTTTATTGTAGACATGTAAGACAAATAACTATTTAAGCATAACTCCTGACCTAAATATAGCATGTATAATTCTCAGGCCACAGACTCAGAAAAAATATTTTTCTTTGTTTTACCATAATTCAGTTTATTTTCTATTCTCAACTCCATTCTCACAGATAGAAGAAATTCAGCTGATTCCATTTTACTTCAGTTCTGTGTTTCTCAGTTGATCAGAATCCCTAGGTCTGCATAGAAGTTCCAGATGCCTAGAAAGAGCAAGGTGTCAGAAGAGTGGTGCAGAGAACCTCACATCTGATTGTCATCCCTTTGAGTGGGCACCTGCAGAGTCTTCTAGATGCTGATGAGCTTCCTCCGCCACCTTGCAGATCACTGCTGCATTTTCCTCACACTGTTTGGGAGGCCCTGATGGGCTCAACAGCTTCCTCTGCCTGTCTGCATCCTTCTCAAACATTCCACTCCTCTACCTCCTTCCTCACCCCACTGCCACATGGCACAGTGTTCTTTGAGGTTGTCTCTCAGGCTATTCTGTCTTCAGATGCAGGCTTTTCTCTCAATTTTCCCCATGCCAGCTGAGTTAGATGTAGGGCAGCTACTTCTATCACATGGCTTGATCTGATAGCTGAAGAATGATGGGAATAGTCATGGAAATGTCCTCACATATTCCTAAAGGACAGGAGAGACATTTCTAGCATATGACATGGTTCGAGAGAAGGTTCTGAGGTTGACATGAGATAAACCAATAAAAGAGATACTTAACAAGGAAAGGGACTATGGTGGGCCATTGAAGGAATGAAAAGAGATAGGCTCTACTAAAGGATTTTCACAGAGATGCTAATGATCTTGACCATGATCTCTGACCGAATATGCTGCCAGTGATCTTAGACAGAAAATGCAGTACCTGCATTTTGAATATCACCCAATTACCTGTTGGTCTCAAACACAAAAAGGATCCTACAACCCTGGATGCTTGCCTCATTTGCTACACGTAATGTGGACTTGTCCTCAGCAACTTGGTTTAGAGGTGTGACACCATTCTAGCTCCCCAGTTTTTAGACCTGTATTTAGAAATATTTGGGAATAATAAAAGGTAAGCACCACTTCTTAAGTGAAATATTTTTGCTCATTTTCTAAATGCTATTTTTTTCTGGCTATTTAATAAAATAACTTCATTGAAGAATATTTGAAAAAATACAGAAAAGGCTTAAAGAAGAAAATAAAATCACCTATACATCCATCACTCAGAGATAACTGCCATTAACATTTTGATGTATGTACTTATCGTCTTTTTCTTTATAGAAAGATGTAAATTTTTTATTACAAAAATGTAATGATACTTCACACACGATTTTCTAACCCATTCTTTCCCTTGAATTTATTGTGACCATTTCCCAAATCATTAACTATGTTCCTAAAATAATTCTTAATGGTTGCTCGGGCTTCAATTATGTGTATACACCATAATCCATTAATCCTATTCCCTGTGGTTCAACATTTAAGTTGTTTTCAATTTTTCCCTATTACCAAGAGCACAACTTCACTTAAAAAATAGTGAAGCAATTGCTATTGCCATTACCACTGCATTTTCTTTTTTCAGAACAGTACACAAATTGAAATCACACGTACAGTTCAGGGAGTGAAAAGACCAGAAAGAGATGATTACTTTGGTAGCAGTGTTGAGAATTTTTAGAGGCTGTTTCAATTGAGGGTAGAAAATTCTAGTTACCAATGGGAGAGATAATTAGCATTTGTCGCTAAGACTTTACACAAAGGAAGCATCACGAACAGAAATGGTGTGAAGGACTAAGGAGGATTGAGGAACAACACCATGTAAGAAGGAAAGCAGAGAGGGGTGCCTGGATGGCTCAGTTGGTTAAGCGCCTGACCTTGGCTCAGGTCATGATCTTATGGTTGGTGGGTTCAGGCCCTGTGCCTGGCTCTGTGCTGACAGCTCGGCGCCTGGAACCTGCATCAGATTCTGTGTCTCCCTCTCTTTTCCTCTCCCACCTGTATGTACTCTCTCTCCCTCTCTCTTTCTCTCTCTCAAAAATAAATAAAGATTTAAAAGAAAATTAAGAATCAAAGGAGAGAGCTTACAATTATACTTTAAGAAGCGATTTTTTTTGGCTTGAATGACAAACATGTCAAGTGCTAACGTCCATGGGAGGGTCACAAGATAGTGTGATGCAGACAGCTTCCAGACATGGACTCTGGCCTCTGTGCTTATGGTTGTGCACTGGGCCTTAGCATCAAGCCAGTCTAGTTAACATGCTGACTTGTAGTATTTATGGGCATGAAACTGTACCTGCAGATAAGATAAGTAGGACAAAAAGAGCACGAGTCTACAAAATTTTACCCACATCCGAAGTGTCTCTGAGAAGTCCCGTCCCTTGTAACTCATTCATCCTACTCCATAAACAACATTATTTTGAAATAATTTATAGCTCAGAGAAGATATTCTCTCCATCTGGAAATGGGAACATGCAAGGAGGCAAAGTAAGACAAAAACAAACAAACAAACAAACAAAACCATTGAGCCCAGGAAGTTCAAAACCTTCAGAATTGCTTAGAGAGACTATGGATACCTTCAAAGAAAAGGAACTGGATTCAATTTCCTAGTACTCTTCCCCCTGTCTGCATATAGCCTAAGCAACAACCATGAAGAGAGCTCTGACTCTGACTTTCAGTTTGTGTCACGATGCTGGGGAACGGCAGTGCCAAGAATTTTTTGCTCTTTAGATCTTTGCGGAGAGATGCATGCAGTTGGGCGAATGAAAATGTTTGTGACATTAAAAGGCAGCAACCTGTCCTGGCCTCAGTTTGTATCGCAAGTGACGTGTCTGAATTGCCTTCTACTCAGGCAAGTAAAAGAGAAAGTTGAAAAAGAAGTTCAAGGATTAAGTTTCCATGTGTGTCTCCATTCACAACAGATGGCCTCCACACGGACAAGCTTTACGCATTTGGTCATCTCCAGATGGGCAAATAAAATGCCATTTTTGATCTTATTGTAAATTCAGGAGGGGGGTTGTTACAATCTTTCAATCAAACAAAAGGAGAATGAATTTTCTCCAGGCAGTGACCCTAAGCTAAAAGAGTAAACATTAAGGCCATGTAAGGATTCTGGATGTAAATTTATTTGTCTTCACAGAAGCTTAAGTTTTAATTTGTTGCAAGCCTTAGAGATAAAAAAAATATGAATAATTTTAGAATACTTTTGATAGGTTATACATATGGCACACTCAAAGAAAATTAGTGTCCAACTTTTGGTCAGTCCTATGCAATTCAATATGTATTGTGAAAATAAACTGATTTTAATAGTTTCATTGGATATTTGATTTTATAATTATCTTCCTATTTAAAGTACACTCTTAAAATTATATTTCTCTTCCTTATTCTACTAAGCAATGGACGTTCCCCATTATTTCCGAAAGGGCTCTTTTCCTCTTCATTTTCACAGCTACAGCCTCAGTTATATCATCCGGCACCTCTTTGATTTATACAATACAGCACACAATTGGCATCTTCCCTTTGATTTGGTGTTTCATTCTGCTTTCCCACCTGAGCCAGTCTCTCCAATATGCTCCTCAATTATGTGACTCCCCCACCACAGACAGACAGACACACACACACACACACACACACACACACACACACACCTACAAGCATCTGATTTGGGTAGCCACCTCATGATTGAAGTCCAAGATCCTGACTGCAGCAAGGAAGGTTAAGTATCAATTTAAGCAAAATAAAGTTCTGTGTAAACTTCAATTCTAAAAACCAATTGCTCTGCTTTAAAAAATAGGACAATGAGGGCGCCTGGGTGGCTTAGTCGGTTAAGCGTCCGACTTTCGCTTAGGTCATGATCTCGCGGTTCGTGGTTCGAGCCCCGCGTCGGGCTCTGTGCTGACTGCCAGCTCAGAGCCTGGAGCCTGTTTCTGAGTCTGTATCTCCCTCTCTCTCTGACCCTCCCCTGCTCACGCTGTCTCTCTCTCTCTCTCTCTCCTAGGAATAAATAAAAATATTTTTTAAAAATATTTTAAAAAAGGACAATGATAATGCACACATGTTCATAATTCTTTAATTATATTTAACTATCATAGACTTTGCATTTTACTCTAGAACACCAAACAGCCAACACACTCGTATGGAAACATTTGATTAATGTCTACATCTTTAATTAAACCAAACAACCTAGCCCGGTGCCAAGCTTATGGTCATTTTTCAGTAGCCTCTGAGATTTACACTATAGCATATTGAAGTGAGGCCCAGATACAGCCACCAAAGAATAGCTAAGTGAGAAGCAGCGCCACCTATTGGTGATAACCAGAGTCTCTGGAGTCCAGTAGATCTGGGTTCCAATTCTGACTCTTGGTATCGGTTTGTACTCTAGGATGTTACCTGCCTTGACAAACCTGGGTTTTCACATAGATCAAATAAAAAAAAATAGTACATACTACATATCAAGTTGAATGAGGATTAAATAAATAAGGTTGCACATGTAACGTTCTTTGTGCATTTTAGCAATACCCCACCCGCCCATACATACACACAAATTCACACACACACACACACACACACACACACAGCTCTGATTATATTCAGCATCAATGAACCTTTCTTTAAAAGCTACAAGAAGAGAAGGGCTTTGTCTCTGTCATGTTGAACAATGTTAAGCAGCACACCTGTTGGGTGCTTCATTATGCCTTTGGTTTATTGCGGTGATAAAAAATTCTGTTGCTACATTACCTAATTAACCCTGTATTTCAGCTACATCGAAAGTCTTATCTTTCCAATAAATCCTATGTTCTTTTAAAACCCCCTGACTTCACCCGTGATCTCTCACCTATAACACCATTCTCTTTGCCCAAAGTTCTGGGAACTAGCAAGTGACACGATGGTTTTCTAGTTAGCACCCATGTGTGTAAAGGTCACTCGGATTTGACATCTGTTCCCTTGTCCATAACCAGGACTGAGGTGGCTGCTTTTGGTTGTCTGCACCTATGTCTCCTACTTTATCACCTGGTGGTCTCCTTTCCAGAATTCACACCTTCAGCCAAAAAGACCAAGAGTTCCTGGGAGACCAGAAGCATCCTTCATTCAAGGGTGTGGGAAGGAGCACAGACATGTGGTCCATGACCACAGGTAGGAAAAGCACTTGGAATTTTCCCAGGTGGGCGCCTATCACTGCAGCCACCTTGCAGGTCACGTCCTTGGCACATAATTGGATCTGTCAGCCCTGACAAACACAGGATTTCTGCTCCAATCCACTGAGAACCCACTGTTCTAACTGCCTGTGGGATTTGTATTACTACCTGCCTTGCTTCTCCCACGTGATTTTTGTTCGTTTGAGTCTTTTCATGTGCTCTTGCTCTATGATATGCTGCCCAGTCTATATAGCATTCCACTTGATCATCTGCTAGAAAAGGGGTTTTCTGTTGACTTTTAAAGCGTATATTAGTTGAACATTCAATTAATATAGTAAGCTTCAAAGTAAGTTCCTTTCGAATATTTGAGGAGAAATCTCCCATGGGAACTCATGACAAAATGGAATAGTGGAGGAAGCACAGACTGGTGAAATCTGCATCTGTTTCCTCACTGCATACTTACAGTGCAGGGTTGTGATGTGCATGGGGGGAGATAAATATGTATATAAAGTACCTGGTGCAGTATGTGAGGCATTAGTTTGAACCCAATTCATTTTCCACACCCTCCTCCCTGTGTGTTCTGCATCTCTTCTCTGAGTTAGAGTCTAGCAAGTAAGAAGGCAATTGCATATGCCGGGCATCTCCCTGGGACATACATTCTTGGCCCAGAGATGTTTATATGCAGTGTACAGGGATGAGGAGGCTGTCGGCACTGAGAATAAAGGCAATAATGGGTTTATTCTCCTGAAAACAAATTCTATCTAAGCTGAAATATTATGCCATGACCGTCTTTTGGAGAAAGGTGCTCTCTTATTTGTATTTCTGAGCATTTTTTAAGGTGCATTGAAAAAGACTGAGGAATTCCAAGAAATTTCAAGCACATCGTTAGAGTATCAGAAGAGAATAACTGATGGGTACACTTCCTCCCAAGAGTCGTAGACATGGAATTTTCCAGAAGAGGCTGTGTTTCAGTGCAGGCTACTCTGACAAAGTACTACAGACAAAGTACTATACACATCAGAAATCTGTTTCTCACAGTTCGTGAGGCTGGAAGTCTGAAATCAAGTGCCAGACTGCCAACTTCTCCTTGTACCTTCACATGGCAGAAAAGAAACAAGCTAGTTCTCTGGCTTCTTCTTGCAAGGACACTAACCCCACTCAGAGGGTGCCCACACTCATGACCTAATCACCTTCCCAAGACCCCACCTCCAAATACCAGCCCCTCGGGATTAGGGTTTCAACATAGGAACTTTGGGGAGACACAGACATTCAGTCCACTCAGGCTGGGTTTCCTTCTGTTTTCTCTTTTGCTTTCACCTTTCCCCTTACATGCGGCTTCCTCATGGCCCTTACTTCAGGAAAGCACACGACTGGTTTGTTTTTTGGTTTCATGTCATAGAGCCTCCCTCACACCTTGTTTTCTCAGTCTTCATCTAAAAGTGGCTTCTTATTATGTATTTAATTCCCTTTCCCTCTGTTACTGTCTCATTGCCCCCAGTTAGGGATGTCCATGGTGACTGACAGCTCTTCAAATTCTTGCTTTGAGCAAAACTTCCTCCTGATTCTGTGGAAGTTTCAGATGGATAAGCAATGAAGCTCTCATACATTTATATGAACATTTCACCCTGTAGCCTAGAATTTCTGTATGTAAATACAAAGAATTATTTTTTTAATGAAAGGATTGGATTAAAAGCCCAAAATATTGTTCTCTAATCGTGTCCTGTACTACTTCCTAAGACTCACAGGTAAGACTTAAGTAGGTTTCCCTGTGAGTTAAATTTCTTGCGTTTAATATGTTAGAATATAGGGCATAGACCTTTAGCTTTTGGAAGGTTCCTCGCATTGTTCTTTTTTTTTTTTTCTTTTTCTGCAAAGATGACTGTGGAACCATCTCTGGATTCCCTAGTCTCAGAGACACACACCAGGTTGTTTGTAATCTTGTGATTTCTCCATATAGCACACACATTATTCTGATTAAATGCCTCTGTGAATCCAAATACCAACCTGTTAATCAGTTTTCATGATTTAGAGAAAACAAATAGATTATTCTGACATTTTTAGCAATATATTAACAGTGAAAGATGATCTCGTAGACTCTGTGGTCTGGTCTCGGCTGATGCAATTATGCCAGGAGTCCCCTGTAAAAGTAATTAGGGAAGTTGAAAAAGTGAGCACTCCCCAGATGTGATCTTACCAGTGGCCTTAATATATGACATCAATGAGTTAAATGAGGAAACTACCAGAGGCCAAACATCTAGGTTTTAGGTTTCAGATGGAGTTTTTGCTTGTGCTCACCTCAGGAAATGAATATTGCATTCATAAATTGTTGTTCTTATCCAGGAGATGAACCATAGCAGCTTCATTTAGCCCTAGAGTATTACATTTCTTTAACACTTTGCCACATTAGAATATGTTTTCCATCCGAATGTGATGATGCAATATTTGAAGGGAAAAATCGTTAGCCAAGTGACATTCCATAACAAGCCATAAAAGTTTATGATGCACGTAGTAGGATAATTGGCACAACAGGAATTGAATACTTCCTTATGGATAATATTTGATAAGCTATGGCATGTATAGCAATCATAACATTCCAATTGACCAATGACGGCTACTTTAGAATGCATTTATTTTATTGTTTCCATAATGGATTTTACAGCGCCAGAATTGGTTCTACTCTACTGGAAAGATGGAAAAAGGACCGTATTATTTTTCCTCCTGCATTTATTTCCCATTGTAATCTTGTGATTGTGCATTTTATTTTTCCCCCACCAGACTGTTTCACCACAAGCTGTTGACAAAGGGTATGTTGAAAGCCAAAGCTAGCGGACAGCAATGTTTTATTTTTCTCCTCGAGGTGGCATTCTTTTGCATAAAGTCCTTTTATAATATTAGTTAACTCATTCCTGGACATGTCCTTTCTCCCAGGTTCTGGATTTTCTACATTTACGCCTGTTTTTCCTTGGGTGTTCTGCTCTATAAGCTTATACATTTCCCAATATTTCCCGGTGTAGCTTCTTATGAAATAACACGTTTCCCCCCAATCCCTGCAAAACTTTTACCCAACTGTTTTCAATAGTGGCAGTCAAGCCTGAACTTGTCAGTCAAAGCACAGCTTATCAGTCTGAGCTTTTTCTTTTTAAGCTTTTACTCAGTGACTTTTGAGACCTGTCAACACCCGGTTGATTTTAGCCCTAACAATAAAGTCACACTCTATCTCCCACATAGAAGCTTTAAGATTAAATTCTGATGTCATATACGTCATATTTACATAGTTAAAACTCATAACAAGCAACCCACAGGCAATAGGATGTAATAACCATGCAACAGAGCCATTTCCTGTCCCTCTTTTTTCTCTCACACTGTGTTTCGTGCGGTTTATTGGATGTGAATGTTTATGAAAATGAAAATCGTCTGGGAGAAACCTGTTGGCCAGGTCTGAGGTTTAGAAGAATTCAACTGGAGGGGAATATAGAGCTGTAAATGCTTGGCCACCTCTTACATTATAAAGTAGAAGCACTTTCAACATTCCCTTCGTTTCCAGAAGAGAGAGAGAGATGGGAGGCCGCCATTCCATGCTCTAACAGCTCTAACAGATTTTTAAGATCTTTAATTCTTCTGCTCTTAAAGGAAAACAACTAACTTAGGGTCAAAAAACATGAAACACCAAAAGTTTTATAGTTTTCACTTTTAAACACAAAGCCCCTACTTCAAATGCACTGCAAGGTGAAATTTAACCACGGATGTGATTTAAGAGTCAAATCTACCGTGGCATTTTAAACAGCCAATTTGAGAGGAGTTAAGCATTTTCTTGGCAACCACGTTAGAGCTAGAAATATGTGTGTCATGTTAAAGCAAGAAAATGAAAGCCACTGTCTCTGATTTAATTTGATGCCTCTGTCGCATCAGAAGATTAGGGCTTAAGTAAGAATATTGACAAGAAAATAATGCTGTAATGGAAGCACATTATATACCATGATTTGGACACTTTCTTGTAGTTTCATTATTTAAAGTAAGGCAGAACAAAATCATTCTCTTAACAGTGTTACCTTGGAAAACCTTCCCTATAAATAAAGCCTAAAATATCATTTTTAAATAAGTTCTCATTCCTTCTGGGGATAGTCATACATGTAATTCATGTTACAAGATATACACTGCAACTTAACAACTAGATTTTAGCAACATGCTAGAAAACATCTGCATTTTCTTCCTATAGTACGTGAAAGGCTCAATCCTATTCCTTATGTGAAATAATATTAAGAAAAGCTCAACGGAATTAATAATCTCTCATGGTTATAATTCCGAGAAGAAAGTAAAACCAAAAAAAAAGGACTATAGTAACATTCTTCACAAAGGCTCAACTTCCATAGTTTTTATACAAAAATCAGGCTATCTCAACATTCCATGTTCTTATTCAAACTATATAGGATGCTGATTTTTGTATTCAATTTTGTTTCAGCAAATAGAGTTCCTAAAAGTAAAAGGCTTTTTTAACCCCAGAAATAGAAATGTCCCCCCCTTTTCTGGCCAGCAAAAGAAACATTCACATGTCTCTCTCTCTCTCCCTGTCTTCCTCTCTCCCTCTCCCTCTCCCCCTCCCTCTGCCCATCTCTGTCTTTGTCTCAGGTGCATGCTCACACCTGCATACTCCACAAAGTCACGGAATAACTAAGAGAATTCAGGAAAGGACTTCTCCGGCTAGATCTATATGTTCTCTCCTCACTAGCCTGAGGTTCTGCTCACTGAATCTATTCCTCCTTGTCAGGCACTCTGTCTTGAACAATTCTCAGTTCAAATGAAAATGCTCCTAAAATAAGAGTTTGTGGAGTCCATAAACTACCCCACCACCAAGCAAATGAGCTAATATTGTTCATTAGCAGCATATTGAGAATAATTTAAATTTAATTGGAGAAATAATTATTACACACCCACGAGTTTTGAGGGCAGTGTCTAGGCACTGTGAGGAGTATCCGGATGACTCAATCTCCTACCCAGTGGGAAGTGAAAGAGACAGGTCAAGGACAAGGAGCAGAGAAAAAGAAGGTTATAACAGAAGGATAGAGGAAGAGATGGCAACAGGTAGAAAAGGATATTAAAACAGGAAACCAGAAAATGTCAACAGCAAATTTATTCTCTTACAGTTTTGCATGGCATAGCCAAAGAATCAAAATATAGCGACAATTTGTCAAATCTGCATTCTTTCACCTCCCCTTTGTGCAGACCAGGGAGCCTTGCTTGAATAAGAAACATCAGTCATCCCATGAATATGTGTTTAATTGCAGAAATATCTGACATCTTTACCCAAACATTTGTCTATATGAGTAAAGGGATGCTATTAAGGATTGCATAGAATTGCAAGGCTTTTGCATACAGTTTTATGAAACTTTAGTTATTAATATGATTGCTGTGAAAACATGAAACTGAGACACATCTCTGCACGACAAAAACACAACCGCTTCATCTCTGCCTGATTCTTTCACTTGTGTGCTAAAATAAACTAGAGGTGGCTGAAGTTTAGAACAGTTTCTCAGAACTGTAAATCCTGTTGAGTGTAAGCCACTTAGAGAAGGGCGATTGGTCAAAGATTATTGGTCTCTTTCAGCTGGTATCAAATTAAGGGCTAGATTCAGCTCCTGGAGTCTCTGATAGCAATTACAGATGGAGTGAACTTCAAACACTTTGGAGCTTGTGTTTAATTCAGAGCAACACATGACATCTTGGACAGATTCCCGACATGCTTATGAAATTATAAACGGAGTTGAAAATCTCATGAAATAAGTTAAAGATATCATCCTTTATGAGGTATGACTATAAAGTAATAGAACTGCTTTTGAAACCAACATTGCAGAATTTACACGTGCAAGTCGAATGTTGTCCCTTTAAAAACAATCATGTGAGAGGTTCCACATTCACCCAAATGTTGCTGCCAGAAACGGCCATGGTCTTTCCTTGCCAATGGAAATGCCTCTGCTTTGGAGTGTAAATTGGAAATTTAAAATGGATGAAGATGTGCAGCCCAAGGTCTGGTGAATAAAGTTAGTAGTTCAACTGAGGGATGGAATTCAATGGAGCAACAAGTAAATCAACCTTGTTAAGAAATTTCGCATTGTAACGTGTAACAAAAATAGCTAACACTTGCGTTCTTATTACGTGCCAGATGCTGTCCCGAGCACTTGACACACGTGATTTCGTGCAATGCCCACACCAGCTCTATGATGCAAGCTGCACCAACACCATTCCAAAGGGAAGGAAACTGAGGCACAGAGGGAAATAAAGCCCTAGGCCGCACAGCTAGCGAGTGGCAGAACCAAGGATTCAAGCCTGGGAAGTCAGTCTCCAAAACCCTTGCTTTTAAGTACTGTGAGATAGTAACTCCAAGCGTGGCCCTAAAGGAAGACCTAATCAAGTTCTCATTTAGTAGAACAGGCTGTTGGATATAACATTTACTTATTATCAACTCTGAACATTCATAACGTATTAATGTGCAATTATTTGAAAGCTTGGATTTGAAGGTTTTGGGCTAGCTTGCAGGAGCCTATCTTATAACGAGTGATTGAGCTTGTTTCAATCAGCTTTGTGGCAACTGTGGAGAAAAGTTTATGCCACTGTTCCCTCTGAAACTGGCATTCTGAAAATTCTCGAAATACAGTGTTTGCAAGTGTCAGACCGTCTTATAGGTTCACAAACTTTCAGTGACAGCATTTATTTGGATGTTGTGCGTTCACAGTATTTGGAAATATTCAAGACAATGAGGGATCCAGCCGAGGACAGGTGGGCTTGTGAGCGCCTCAGGACTTATGCTGGCCAACGAGAGAAACCGGAAGATATGCCGGCGAGAGAGTGCAGGCTTCATAATCAATCAGACCTAATAACCTTGAGTAACTTGGTTGACTTCTCTGAGCCTCAGTTTCCTCACCGGCAAAGCAGGGGCCTCACTGCTTGCACAGTGTGTGAGGATTAAGGAAAATACAATTTAATCTAATTGTACATGGTGCAATCTGTAACAACACACCTTTCATAAATATGAAGATCCCTTTTTCAGAAATATCCTTGGATTCTCCAGCTGAAAAGAAATTACCTTCCAAATCATTGACTCAGCTTTATGAGTGTTTAGGAGTGTAATTGTGATACAATAATTTAGACGCACAGAGGAAGGTTATTTTTACTGGTCTTGTTCATGATTCACCCCTGCTATTTTATTTGCCTAAAGTTTAGTGCCTGCAGCAGGCACCAATTGGGTTCCAACTGATAGAGACAGCACATGGGAGGAGGTGTGGGGTCTGACAAAGGGCTTGCAGCTGTTGAGAGAGCAAACGGATTAGGCAGCCAAGACCAGAAGCATCTGGTAAAACCGACAGTTTCCCCCCCCCCAACAAAATTGACGTTTCTGTCCTAAACAATAATTCCTAGATTTCTTTTAACTACATTTGGAAACATTTTTTTTTAGTGTGGGGATGAGAAGATAGGGGTGGTTCTCTGTTTGATTATCGTTTTCTTCAGAGGAAAAGAGGAAGAGCCTTTCTCCATACACAAGGCCAAGGAAAGGGTGTGTATTTGTGCGAATGTGTGTGTGTGTGTGTGTGTGTGTGTGTCTGCAGCGCAGAATGGGCATAAGGGGAGGCATGGACCCAGAGGGGCTGGGAGAGTTCACTGGCGTGATTCTCAGGGATAACAATGGAAATGTTAAGGTATGCATCAAGAGTACCAGTCCCATAGCACTGATCGTCAAACTAAAGTCTCCGGACATCTCTGCATTTGCACAGTCAAATGCTGTCCAGTTCTCTTCTCATAGAGACCAAGGACCACCTGAGCCTTGAGGAGTGACTCCCAGTGGAGAGACATGGAAGGAAGCAGTATCGAGAACAACCCTGAGTCATTCTCCCAAATATCCCTCAGGAGGCTGAGGTGCTCACAGGGACAATGCAGTAATTTTGTCCACTTTAAAGAATACTCAGGCCTAAACCCACTATAATCTGAAAGAAAGCAACGCCATACTCAGGCCTGGCCCAGGACTTCTCTGGCCTTATGATGCTCCCTCCTTCGGAACAGCCCAAGGTGGACCTACCATTCCTCACAATAATTCATTCAATAAACACTTAAGACTGAATACCTACCATCTGGCAGGCCCTGTTAGTATGGGTAGATTTTAGGAAGTAATCACAAAACCCCCACACAAAAACCTCTGCCCTCCCAGAGCTTATATTCTTTTGGTAAGAGAGAAACAATAAACAAGCTAACTAAATAAAAGATACAGTGTAGTAGATGGTGATAAATGCAGGGAAGGGGAATAGAGCGTGAAAGGAGCTGTGTCAGCCTCAAGTAAGATTGAGGGAGGAAGGGAGCCCGACGTGGCTGCAGGAAGCAGCCCCCAGGTGGAGGCAGGCAGGGTGCAGAAGCTGGGGCCCTAGTATGTGAGAAGGGCTTGAGGGACAGCAGAGAGGCCAATGTCAAATGCGGAAGGAGGAGAATATTAGATGAGATCAGAGTCATGGGAGCAGGACACAGGCTATTGTTAAAAACAATACGCAAAGCCTCACATCACCAAACCAAGCCCTGACTTAACTGCAGTGTTTGGCTCTTCCAGAACTGGAGTCTTAAACCAGCCAATCAGGAATTCCCCGGTCAGCAGTCACTCTGCCTAATAGACTCCTGCCATTCCCGACAGGAAAGTAATCTTGCAATAACTAGTCCACTTAGTTGCTGGTGGTGTTATTGTCATTGTTGCCTAGGGTGGCTTCCTTGTCCTTGATTCCTTCCACCTATAAAAGCCTTTCATTTTGTACAGCTTCTCAGAGCTCCTTTCTGTCTACTGGATTGGAATGCTGCCCGATGCAGAAGTCATGGAATAAAGCCAATAGAATCTTTAAAATTACTCAGCTGAATTTTTTTTTTAACACTGGGGAGGGTTTTTTGGCTTCTACTGTAAGATGGGACAGAGCACCTACTATGTGCTAGGTGTTGAATGGGGTGCTTTCTGACGACTGTTCTCTGGAGTGCTACCAAATGGATAAAACTAGCTTATGAGACAAGGCAAGTGGAGCTGAGAATAAATACTTAGCCCAAGATACCACTGCTGCAAGATGGAAGAACAAAGGGTGCAGACCAGAGCCTGAGTCCCCACGTCCTGCAGGGGAGGCAAGAATCAGAAACCCTGCACAGGGTGTGACCTGCTACATTGCAGGGTTGCCTAACAGCAATCCCGTGGTGAAAGAGTTGTCGTAAAGTGTCGCCATTAAGTATCTACATCTGTCTTAGACCCCAAGTGCCACTTGCTCTGAAACACTCTAATTGACTCAGGGCTTCCAAGACAGGTACGTACGGGAATCGCTTGGGGAGTTTTTTAAAAACACTGCTTTCAGAACCCGACTGGAGACAAGTGGATCAGGAGATTATAGTCCGTAAAACCTTCTGATGATGGACCTATATTTTACTGAAACACTTCATAGATAAAAGTATTAGGAAGAAGGCATTTTGGAAATGAAACCACAGTATAAATCTCGTGGTGTACAGACCTCGATCCCAACAAATTAAAGGAAAGAATGAAAGCCTTTATTTACTGTGGCTTTGTTAGTTGATTTTGTTGTTTTACAGATTTGTTCCTATATGATCCCATTCTAGTGCTTGAGATGGCAGAGCAACCATTACATAATCCTGCTGATGGAAGGATAATGAATATTCAGTTTTCAAAACCGCTTCCAGATAACATCGGCCACTTAAAATTAATTTAAGTATTTTAATGTGTTTCATTGGAAATGGTTGAAATTAAAGGGGCACTTTTCTACTAGCCGAAGGTGTTTGGTTGATAGAAATTACTTCCGTAAGATGGTCCTAAATGTTAGCACCTGGCAATAAACAGCAGCCTATCAACCCTCTTAAGTATGTGACAGAGCGCTGGCACCCACAATGCAGTCCCCTTCCACTGCGGCCCGGCAGGCCATGTGCCCACTCCTGGTGGATGGCCTGGGAAGACTTGGCAGAATTGAACTGTTCAGTAAAGCCTCCTTCGTTCTCTTCCCCTGCTGCAGCAATCACAGGACAGGTGAGGTGACAGAGCCCCGACATCAAAACAAATGCACCCCTGGGTGACCACGTGGAGGACAGTTGCACCATTGCTCTGACAAGGCAATCAGACTTCCAGAAAAAGAATGCTTCTGCGGTATTAAAGTGCTGTGATTTAGGTGGTATTTGTCACTGTACCATAAACTACCCTAGCCTGATGAATACAGTAAGGACTGAAGAAACAGGCTTAATAATGCCAGAATGCTAACAACACAGGACCTCATTAAAAAGATTTTTTTCTACCATTTGTTTATCTGTGAGAGACAGTGAGAGACAGCACGAGCAAGGGAGGGGCAGAGAGAAAAGGAGACAGTGAATCTGACGCAGGCACCAGGCTCTGAGCTGTCAGCACAGAGCCTGATGTGAGGCTCAAGCTCAAGAACAGTGAGGTCATGACCTAAGCCAAAGTCAGACGCTTAACCGACTAAGCCACCCAGGCGCCCCTCACAGTAACCTCATTTTAGAGGATTCTCCAACTCTGTCCATTTGGAACTTACTCCTTTTTATTTTTTGATAACTTTTTCTTTTCTGTATCCATGAATTATAACCAAACATCTATAATATACTTGTTTTCATTGTCATCTCCAAACAGAGTTCGATATACGTGTGAGAGAATTACAGAAATGTGAAATCTTTCTGCCCCTTACTCCTTGATGCCCTGCTACTACATTACTACTTCTTCTGTGTGGTCATTGGTCAGTCTCGTTCCACAGCATACTCAGGGGCTAAGAGCACAGGCTGTAGGGCCAAGCAGATCCAGATTAAAGCCACCTCACTCGATGTTTCCATGCTTCACTTTCCTCAGTTATGTAGTCTGATGACTGCAGAAATGATCTCATGGGTTCTCGTTTGGGGTTTTGTTTTGCTTTAAGAGAAACAAGACAAATAGGTATAAAGCGTTTAGCAGAGTGCCTGAATAGATGTTTCATCAAGTATTTTGAAGAGGAGGGAAACTAATGTTTGCTGAACCGATCTTGCTGCTTTACATGAATTATCTCACTTAAAACTCAAAACAGCCCTGCAAATGAGGCATCAACCCCACTTTATAAATAAGAAAATGAAGATTCCTAAATGGTGAAGGAACTTGCTCAATCTCACGAAAGCAGTCAGTGCTAGAGCTGTGAGTGGAGCTAAGCTGGCTGCTCGCTTCACTGCACCAGCCTGTCCTTCCTCACAGTTAGGGATGAAGATTTTCCAGACACTTGTTTTTATTTTTTATTTTCTTATTTTGAGAGAGAGAGAGAGAACATGTGAGCAGGGGAGGGGCAAAGAGAGACAGTATCTTAAGCAGGCTCCATGCTCAGCCCAGAGCCTAACAAAAGGCTTGATCCCATGACCCTGGGATCATGACCTGAATCAAAATCAAGAGTCGGATGCCCAGCTAACTGAGCCACCCAGGTGCCCCAGGCACGCGTTTTTAGAAAATATTAAAAGGCAACAGCTAAAAATTGTAAAAATCTAAAACTTGTAAAAACCCAACCACAATGACTAGATAGTAGTTTAAAACTTACATATTAAAAATATTTTTAAATTATGTTTAAAAATAAATCAGGCTTATATAATCCAGTCAGGTTCACTGACGTTTCTTCTTCAATTCCTTAGCTCCTCAGTCTAGTCTTCTAGACTAGAAGATTGTGCCCTTTTGTTCATAAAAATGGTTGGTTAGGTTAAAGCCATTTGAAGAAATTATTTCAATCAGCGCAACTGACATTTTTCTCTTTAGGTATGTCCCTTATTAAATACAATCTCTACAAAAATTTTCTGGTCAAAGTTTTTCACAGGAAACACGAGGCAGTTACAAAGTAGTAACTACTTTACTTGCATCCCTTCCTTCTGTAAGTGTTTTATTATTCTAGGTTTCTTTTGGGGCCTTTCTCATCATCTAAAGAACCCCTTTAATCATGAATTAACAACCTTCGAAGACTTCACCCACTAGATACCAGAAACCCACTAGATACAAGAAAAATCAACCAAATAAAGGAAGGATGTTACTTTGAATTTCAAATGTGTTTGGGTTTAAATTACATCAACCTCTACCTGTGCCCTCATTTTTAAAACGCCCCTCATCCTGGTGAATTATTCCTGAAATAGCAACACAAACAGCACCTCCATGTATGTATTAAAACCTCAAATAAAGAGCTGCTAATTGTGATTTGAGGTGATTTTTTTAATGGCCAGTCCTGGCAATTTTTTATGACTCCCAAATGAATTTCAGCCTGAAAGGGATTGGGAATCAAGGTGATAAGCAATATGTCTAATTGCTGTGGTAATGTTCTACACACCCTGAACATTTTGGTTTCATATAATTAAAATTTTATTTTTAAATAAAGAAATAATGGACCTGAGGGCAATTGCCAGCGGAAGTGACATCTCTATTGGAAGAAAGGCACAGTACCCAGCAGCTGGGGCGGTGCCTGCAGACTTTTCTCCACTTCTTGGGGAGACTTGCTTCGGTCCAGGAGCCAGAGAAATATACAATGTACCTTAGGCAACAAAGCTTTACTTTGTTTCTTTCCGTAAGTGGCACATATATTTTAGCTTTCAAAATAATCTCCTTTCTGGAATGAAAACAATCTTCCTTTTAAATTTATGACCTCCTTTAAAGGGTTTGATTGTCAAACTAAAGGTTAGTTAATGTCTTGGCTTCAATAAAACTTGATTAAAGCTGAAAGATAGAATAGTTACAAAATCATAAGAAATAGAAAAAAATGTTTTTGGATTTTTAACCTAAGTCACAGCAAGTATCTGGAAAGTAGAACTTTTTAGAAAGAAACAAATGGTAGTTTTTCTTTATGCAATACATTTCAATTATTTTGTAACTCCCTGCCCCAGCAGAAAGATTATTTTGAAATTAAAAAAAAAAAAGCAAAAGGATATAGTACATGTCCATTGTTGATAACAGAAAACTCAAGAGGTCATGTTCTGTAAAAAATATCTGTTAAGTAAACCATTTTGATCTTACCTTTAAAAATGTATTATAAATGCCTATACTTTACAAGTAACTGCTATACTGGAAGTTAAAATGCAAAATTTAATTGGGAAGTAAATGAAGAGCTGGAGGTTTTTGTTGTTTTTTTTTTTTGGTTTAATGAACCTACTTAAAGTTTAGAAAAATGCATCAAATTAAAAACAACCCTCAATTTAGGCTGCAACACAAAACACCCACAGACCTCAGGAAATCACCAGGCTCATTCACCTTGACCTTTGGCCTCTCACACATTCTAACATTTAGCTTTCTTCCTTCTGTCCATCTGCTTGAACCATTAGTAAAGTTCTTTTGCAACAGCTCGCACAAGTAAGCCAGCTGTCATCGGAGCATATTTAAACTCTGCCTCTTAGTTTCCACTGAATCATGTGTTTGCCCACAGGTCTCATTAAATACAAGGAAGGGCAGTAGTGCAGTCTCAAAACGCTCTGGGCGAACAGACCGTGGACATAAAAGGGTGGTCCAAAGGCCCTTAAACTAATTTGCTTGCTTAGTTTTTTTTTTTTTCTTTTCAGTTTTCAGAGGAGTTTTCTGTAGAGAAACAAGAGAAACAAGAAATGTATGCAAGGTGATCTATAGAAAAAAACGATGATGGGTACATTACCAAAATAGAGAGAGAGAGAGGCAGAGACAGAGAGAGAGAGAGAGAGAGCCTTGTTTAAAAATGAACTTTGAAAAATACAACTCCTCCACAAACTCCCATTGATTTGATTTAGGAAATAAATGAATTGTTCATGATAAATTCTTCATCTTACCATCGAGAGCCCAGTGGAAGAGGAAATTTAAGAAAATGGCCAGATGCCACGTCAGAGTTGTCAAACTTACTGCTCGAAGGTTAATTGAACTGTCTTTAGTAAAACCCGAAAAAGAAAATGAAAATGTGTCCACTTCCGTACTGTGGAAAGGGTTAAAATGCTGGACTTCCAAGTGAACAGGATATGAAATTTCAAGACCCATTCTAAGGAGTAAGGCCAGGAAGCAATTAACACCAGGTAAAGCAGGCAAATTAGAGTGGATATCAGGGCATTTGGGGTTCCATTTTTCATAGGGGCAGTATAGATATTTTGGCTGGTCTCCTAAATACTTTTCATTTTCACTGCCATCAGTCTGCCGAGGCTGAGGTCAGACTGTAAAATCAATCACAATGAATATTAACCAGGGCACACTCTGCTAAAGCCAGCCCATCAACAGAATGATCAGAAACACAAATCAAAAGTAACAAGGCTGAGATTTCACTTGTGCGTCCCTGGAATGGCCATCGTATTTGCAACTCTACTAATAGAGTCTATTTCAGAAGTAAAATTAACAGTGGCATTTCCCAAGTCTCTCCAAACCATATGGAGCTCTGATAGATCAAGTCACATCTCTTGGACTCTCTGTTTTTGATCTCTCCCTCCCTGTCCTTGCTAGGCACACTCCCATGCATACTATACCTTACCACCCAGTCCCCAGGTACTACAAAACAATGTGTCATTAGTGATTTCACAAGAAACGTTATCTCATACCAAAATCCTCTCTGTGCTAGACACATATCTTATTCAAACTCAGTTTGTGATTCTGTTTCTATATGCTCTTTTTCTTGATTCCTTTGGGAACAAATCCTCAATGGGAATTTTCAAGACTGTTCAAGATTGGCGGGCACATGGGATCTACTTATGCCCCTTTCCTCACATTTAAGTTTCTGTCCTTGAAAACTGCAACTTCCCTGGGACTCTAAGATAACAATAGAGAAGGGGCATATCCTTCTCTCTCTCTGGCCTTCCCTTACTTCGGAGAGACTGAATACCAACAATCCCCAGATCATACACAAAAATGGAAATATGACCCACAACCTGCAGCAACCTTCTCAGGAAAACAACCCCTTTATCAGTAATAACCAGATAAAGCAGGAAGCCAACGTGCTAAAAGTTAGATTCGTAAGAAGTCCGAGTGTTACCTCTAGTAACAATCCAGGAAGCCAAACAATAACCCCTCTAACAATGGGCCCCAGATGACCAGGACTTGATTGATATCTGACAGCTTCCCTACTTAACTGTTTCTGCTTCCACCTCAGGACCAACCAGAGAGAGCCAAGCACACACTCTTTTTTTTTTTTTTTTTACAAATAGTTTATTGTCAAGTTAGTTTCCACATAACCCTCAGTGCTCATCCCCAAAGTGCCCTCCTCCATGCCCATCACCCCCCTCCCCCCACATCCATCAGTCCTCAGTTTTTGTCAGCATTCAAGAGTCTCTCATGGTTTGCTTCTCTCCCTTTCCCCCACCATTTCCGCCCTTCTTCTCCCCCTTGTTCCTCCGTCAAGTTCTTCCTAATCCTCCTATATGTGCAAACATATGATATTTGTCCTTCTCTGCCTGACTTATTTCGCTCAGCAGAACACCCTCAAGGTCCATCCATGTTGCTACACATGGCCAGATTTCATTCTTTCTCATTGCCATGTAGTATTCCATGGTATAGATAAACCACATCTTCTTGATCCATTCATCTGTTGATGGACACTTAGGCTCTTTCCATGTTTTAGCTATTGTGGAGAGGCCAAGCACACACTCTTAACCAATCACATAGAATGCCTTCCTTCTAGTTAGCGCACCGAGCGAGCGCTTCCCCATACTAAGAGCCTCTCACTGGGGCACACCTAAAGCCTTCCCTTTTCTCTGCCATAAAGCTTTTCCACTCCTCTGCCAGTCTTTGAGTCTCTGCCACATGAAAATGATAGTGTTGACTCTCTTGTTACAGCAAGGTCTGAATACATAGCCTTGGCTAGTTCTCATTTGATCGGTCACTGTTTATTCCCACACTTCTAAGAAAGAGCAGCAATTCATGAGTATCCAATTCATGTCTTGGCTAAAGTACATTTTTCCAGTCTTTTTGGCAGTAACTGAATTCACACAAAAAATAAGATCTGTACTAATTTCTCTTTTTCTCCTGTATGTATCATCCTTCTGCCAAAACCCTGCAAGGGAGGAGAAGGCGATCAGCACTTCCTATCTCAGCTGATTGTGGTGCCACATGGAGTCCGGTGGATATAAGTTCAGGCACTAGCATTTTGGGGAGATCAAAACTCTTTCATTTGACATAGACAATTATAGCACAATCGGCCTACTTGGCTTTAGAATGTGGCTGCAGCAGCTGGTGGCTCTGGTGGGCTAAGATGATTCATATTGTGGCCACAACTATGTTGCAGGCTGGCACTGGATTATCAGAATTTGAATGCCAGAAGGGGCAGGAGGATACTTAAATTCTGCAAGAATTTCAGGGCACCAGTCTTTGAGATTTGGGACATTTAAATGGTTATTACCAAGCATCTCACATGCTTGGTGGCATTTTAGCGGCTCTTGGGTTCATTATGTCATCTACAGGCTCCTGGGGTACTCAATACCCCTACCCCACCATGTGTTCTCAAGCTATTATAAAAGTATACATTACATAAATGCTAATATAGACTTGTGGGTTGAGCTGGATAAGAAGATGGACTTCATCAATGAATCATTTGAGAAAATGGGATCATTATGATAAAAATATATGTATTATATTTTAGGGTAAGATAGAGAAAAAAATCTGTAAAATTATTACAAATTCAAGGACTAAGAAGAAAAATTTAAATGTATATGCCATAAAACACCATCTCTAGGAAGCAGGGATTCAAGAAAAAAGAAGATCATTTTTAAAATCGGGATTTTTAGTCTTTCTTTCAGAAACTGGATGGTAAGGATAGAAAGAAAGAACAGATAGAAGGAGAGGAAGGAAAGAAGGAAGGAACAAAGGAAGGAAAAGGAAGGAAGGAAGGAAGGAAGGAAGGAAGGAAGGAAGGAAGGAAGAAAGAAAGAAAGAAAGAAAGAAAGAAAGAAAGAAAGAAAGAAAGAAAAAGAAAGAACGGAAGGAAGGAAGGAAGGAAGGAGAAAGAGAGAAATAGAAGGAGGGAGGGAGGAAAGGAGGGAGGGAGGAAGGAAGGGTAATAGAGAGGAAGGGAGATGGTTAGAAGAGAAAGAAAGAGGGAAGGAGAGAAAGAAAAACACACTGACTTACCCTGAGAAAGAATTTTACTCAAGGAAAAAAGTTCAATGCTTAGTGGTCAAGTTGAATGGATATGAAAAATAGAAAGGAAATACACTCTCTACACAAATGATTTTGGAGGACTAATCAGGCAGTATTGGATCTAGATCAGGAAAGGCAATTGGAGACTTTCAGGCAAGAATCTACCTGACAAAAATCTGGGGATCCTATGGAACATTACTTAAAGAGTAGGATCTTGGATCAAAGGTATTCCAGAGCACAAAGCAGTGGAAGCAACCAACTGGGACACAGAAAGAAGAAGCCTTGGGACCCTGCAGAGCATGGAGAATGCAGAGAAAAGATCAGGCAGTGTATTCGGAGAAGCTGGCTTCATTCATTTGAATGATGCTCAGAGAGGTGCTGATACACCCTGGCCACAGAATTGGAGCCTGTGGTCATTAAACAGAAACTCTAGTCTAGTCAGCACCGCATTTCCCAGGAACACAATAGGAGAAGGAAAATTAAGTAGTTTAAAATATGTAGATAAGTACTAAGAGAAGAGAACTTCAGACTTAATATGGAGAGTGCCACCATTTTATAGGAAGACAAGCTTGCCTTATATGCTTCTTTTTGATGCATACTGCCATTTAAACAGGGGGGTTGTTTTCCTGCATATGGAATGCATAGAGTTGCATTGAACTTAATGATAGGGATTTCTCCCAAATTCAAATGAATTTGTATTTTTAGGTCACAGGTTCAGGAAACTAGAACAAACTGATTGATTGTATTAAGGCTGAAAAATATGTGTATATTTTTTCTTTTACCTTTGTTCAGAGAGGGCTTGCTGCAATGTGACCTTGGTCACATTGGTTGTGGGTTTGCTCCTATAACATATTTTATTGGCCATTTGTGACTTTGGAAACCAAAACAGGAAAATGACAGAGTAGGGTTAAATCACCGATGGAGATGCTGAAGGAGTGGCATCTATTATTCAGCTGCCACCTATTCTAGTCCATGCTGTGCATGGCCACAGGTACCAAGTATCTGAATGGGACAATCTCCATTCATGTGCACATCCAGCAAATACTTACTGAGCACATGCATACAGTGTGCTGGCAATTGTTGTAAATTCTGTAGATACAATGGTGAGCGAAAACACAGGCATTCACTAAATAATCATCCAATGAATGTATACTGTCCGGTGGAAACAAGTGTTCTAAAGGGAACAGCATCTGTGGTGTGAGACGTTTAAATAAAAGAATCTGTGCCAGGGAAAGCTCTCCTACAGAAATGCCATGAACTGCGATCACAGGAAGAGTAGAATTTAACTAGGGTGAAAGATAGAAGAGCTTTCCAGACAGAGAGAAATTGCCACAAAGAGGGCCCGATTCCAAGGATATGAAATAAGCCAGTGTAGGTGGAATACAAAGACTGAGAGGTGCAGTGAGAGGCAGAGAGGGAGAGAGAAAGACGCAGTGAGACCATGCAGGACCTCGTGAGTCTTTATCTTAAGAGCATATAAAGCTATTGACAGGTTGTAAGCAATGAGTATCCAGTTTGTTTCTGAAGTTTACTTCAAAACCCAAAAGGCTGGGGAATACAAGAAGGGAGGATGGAGGAGGATTAAGTGTAGTGAGTATTGAAATAATACAGCTAAGAAATGAAAGCAGCTTGGGCCAAGGTATTAAATGAAAATAAGTTGATGAGTTTTTAAAACTTGAAAGAAGTAATAGTTGACAAGCCTTGAGTATAAACTAGAGGTGAGAGTGTGGAAGGTAGCCAAGATTACCTCTTAGTTTCCCACTTATGTACGTCAAAGACCAGACACTGGTGCCATCACTGAGACTGGGAACACTGGGAGGAAGAGGGCACTCGAAGGGCAGAGCATAATCTCAATCTTGAATGTGAGGCATCTTTGTGACATCTAAGCAGATATGCCAAGGAGTCAGGATGTGTGAGTCAGGAGTTCCAATGAGAGGTCTCTGCTTGAGAAATAAATTTGTAACTTACAGCCGGATATCTATGAAGCAAAAGTCAAGCCATGACGCCTGTGTGGCTTAGTTGGTAAGGTGGCCGACTTGAGCTCAGGTCATGATCTCATGGTTTGTGAGTTCAAGTCCCACAACAGGCTCTGTGCCGACAGCTCAGAACCTGGAGCCTGCTTCCGATTCTGTGTCTCCCTCTCTCTCAGTGTCTCCCCTGCTCATACTCTGTCTCTTTCATAAATAAATAAGCCTTAAAAATTTTTTAAAAATTCAAGCCATGAGCATGAAGGAGATTGTCTAAGGAGAAAGTAGATAGTGGGGAAAAAGGCCATAGAGCTGAGACTGATGAAATTCTGACATTTAGTTTCCACATGAGGAAGGATGAGCCTCAAGGTGACTGAGGAGGAAAGGCCAGAGAAGGAAGAGGAAAACCAAAGGCATATGCCACCACCCTGATACTTGCTGCTCCCCGGGAGAGGTAGAATGTCTAACTGTTAAACCTCTTAAAGCTTCGTCTTCATGGAGTAAGGGTGTTTGAAGTAAAGATTCTTGAAGTGAAAAGTTGACTCTATTTTAAAATGTTTCTGCTACAGTGTATGAAATGAAGATTGAGAACTGCTCTTTGGGTTTAGTAGTAAGGAGGCCAATGGTGACCAGGGGAGGTTTCAATCAATGAAAGAATGAGGAGGAAGCCAGACAGGAGTCAGTTGAGAGGTGGGAGTTGACAAAATTAGATATATAAGTGTGCAGTCAATCGATTGGAGTGCCAGTGTTCTAAGGGGCCTGGCAGTGTTCAGATGCTGAAAGAGATATCGATTAATGTAGAATTTGATAAGTTAGGAATTCATGTTAAAATGACAGGAGTAACCAGTCCGAATACCAATATCGCATTTAATCTCCCAACAAATAGAAAACATGGAATAAAAGAAAATACTCCATCAGTCCAAAAGAAAGCAAGAAAATTTATGAAAGAAACACAGAAAAAGTGGAAGAAAGCACAAAATAAGATAAGAGTCCTAATCCAAATTTATCTGTAGTGGTAAGTGCAAAAATACTAATTGTTCCAAATTATGGATTTAAAAAAAAAAGATTCAAGGGGCTCCGGGTGGCGCAGTTGGTTAAGTGTCTGACTTTGGCTCAGGTCATGATCTCATGGTTCATGGGTTTAAGCCCCATGTCAGGCTCTGTACTGACAGCTCAGAGCCTGGAGCCTGCTTTGGATTCTGTGTGTGTTTCTCTCTCTGCTCCTCTGCTGCTCATACTCTGTCTCTCTCTGTCTCTCAAAAATAAATGAATGAACATTAAAAAAAATTTTTTTAGGGGCGCCTGGGTGGCTTAGTCGGTTAAGCGTCCGACTTTCGCTTAGGTCATGATCTCGTGGTTCGTGGGTTCGAGCCCCGCGTCGGGCTCTGTGCTGCCTGCCAGCTCAGAGCCTGGAGCCTGTTTCAGTCTGTGACTCCCTCTCTCTCTGACCTTCCCCTGCTCGCGCTGTCTCTCTCTCTCTCTCTCCTAGAAATAAATAAAACATTAAAAAAATTTAAAAAAAATTTTTTTTTAAGGAGTCAATGTGTAACAGCACCAAAAATATAAATTTCCTAGGAATAAACTTGGCAAAACATGTATAAGAGCTTTATAAAGAAATTTATAAAATTTTATTGAAGTACATTAAATAAGGCTTTGTATATGGAGAGATATGTACTGTTCATGCAAACTTAATTTATATGTGTGCATTTAGCTATATAAATATTTTTATGTATGTATATAATGGGAAAAATATGTATATGACACAGCAGGTAAAAGCAACAATTTTTAATTCCATACAGCACTGTAGGTGAATCTCAGGACAGAGACTGAATGAAAGATACAATTAATAGACATGTGATATGTTGTTTAGGCAAACAAAAATACATTGAAATATATAAAGGCAATTACCCTCAGAGAGGGGTGAATAGAGATAGATGGGAAGTGAATGGGAGACCTCAGAGGAAATAGAATATTTTATACTTTAATCTGAGTGGGAGCATACAGGTGTTCAATGTGTCATCCTTCTTCCTACTCTACATATATTTTATTAATATTCTCTTAATATTCTTTTTGCTTTTCAGTTGTTTTATTAAACAATAAAATAATCTCTAAAACACACACACACACACACACACACACACACACACACACTCCCATCCTGCTAAAGATTAGTCACCCCACTGGATATATACCTCATCTGACTCATAAGGTACAATATGACCAGAGTTTTTTATCACCAAAGTCTGGATTAGTATGAGAATTCGGGAAAATTAATAAAAGGCATTACAGATCACCAGCTTTTGTAATCTGTTTCTATTATATTTGCTGTTTCTTACAATAATTTTTTGTCAAAATCATTTTTCTAATTACTCTGGAAATGGTGTTATTAATTAGCAGTCTCATACAGAGCCTAGTTCAGTAATGTGCATTGTATTCTTTCTGCTCCCATTACTATAATTTAAAATACATTTTAATATCTGGTAGAGTAGGGACATTCTTATCAGTCATATATATATATGTATATATATATGTATATATACAAATGTTTATTTTTGAGACAAAGAGACAGAGCGTTAGTGGGAGAGAGGTAGAGAGAGAGGGACACAGAATCTGAAGCAGGCTCCAGGCTCTGAGCTGTCAGCACAGAGCCCGACATTGGGCTTGAACCCATGAACCATGAGATGAGACCTGAGCTGAAGTCAGATGCTTAACCTACTGAGGTATCCAGATGCCCCGAGGGCATCTTTATCAGTCTTAAGTTTTCTTGCCTATGAATACTTCCAGATGATCTACAAAGCATAACAATTGTAATCAATATTATTTTTATTAAGATTGCATCAAACTTATAAAATAATTTAGAATTTATAAATAACATTTATAATGCTTCCAACATAATCTAGAAATATCTCTCCATGTATTAAGATTTCCTGTTACTCTGCAAAGTTTGCTAACTTTAAGTAGTTCCCATAATCTCTTTGGAAGTTACTTCAGTGTATTTTCTTTTTTTTAGTATTTACAATGTCATATTTTTAATACCTACTAATTGTTTTTGCAATATAAGAAATACTATTTGTTTTTATTTTGTGTTTCATAATTTTACTTAATATTTTATTATTTCTCAGGGTTTTCATTCATTTTTTGGTTTTTTTTTTTTGGCCAGGTATATAAACATATAGTTTGAAATGAAGATGTAAATCACCTTTCCAGTTGTAATATTTTATTTTTTTTTATATTAAATTTCATTAGTCAAATATTTAGGAAAAAATTAAAGAATCATGATTTTGAACATGCTAAGAGGAATGTCTACTATTTCATGATTAAACCTGGTGGTATCACCTGCTGAATTAAGGTAGATGGGCTATAGCAAGGAAATATCTTAGTTTTCCAACTTTCAACAAATATTTAAATCAGGAATAGCTATTAAGTGGTATCAAATGCTTTCTCAAAAATCTATTGAAATTATTTCATGGATATTCTTATCTGACCTATTGATGAATGTATTGATCTTTTTAATGTTAAACCATCTGTTCATTGCTAGGGAAACACAGTGGTTAGGGGTGACTGATTCTTTAATTTTTAAATTCTAACATTTGTCACTCTTTTTAGGTAACTGAAAGGTAAATGTGTATAATTTACTTATGGAAGGCATATCTGTTAGATTTTGTTATCAGAATTTTGTTACCATCATAAAATTAAGAAGATAACTCTACCTTTTAATTTCATTATAACAGTTAAACATTATGAATATTACTTTCTTCAATAGTTTAAAATAATAATGCCCTATCAGTTGAAAAAAAATATTGTGCCAGCTGCTTTTTTGAGGTAGCTCTCTATTAATTTGAATTTTTTTCATAGCTGATGGCCTATTCAAATATTCTACTTCTGTAATCATTGAGTGTTCTAAAACAAGAATACTTGTTTTTATCAAGCTTTTCAATTCCTAAGTACATCAAAGAAGTGGATATGTTCTTCTCTTATTTTGTAAATGTCTGTTTGTTTCCTATTCCTTGACTATATTTGTCATATATATTTTTCCACGTCATTTCTGGCTTGTTTGTCTCTATTTAAAAAAAAAAAAAAACTAATGCTGGGCTTTTGCAACAGTTAGCCAATGTAGAAATGAGTTCCCTTAAAATTTTCTACTCTGATATATTTTTTAGTGCCTGGATAGTTAACACTTCAGAACAGTAAATTTGATGACATACTTTAAGTGCTCAATTGGTATAACTTGTTAGCTTCAGTTTACAAGCAGCTATTCCCAATCTGGACTAACTATAATCTCTAGGACAATGAATCCACTGCTGTTTGTAAACAACATATTCATTAATTTTATAAAAACCTAGACATCAACTAAACTGTCAGAGCTCAGATATCAACAGTTTGCACTGATGAAGAGAAAAACGATAGCTGGAAGCACTGAGAGTAAAACAGGCACTGAGAATTTAGGTATGATTAAAAAATTTTTTCAATGTTTATTTATTTTTGAGAGAGAGAGAGGCAGAGTGTGAGCAGGGGAGGGGCAGAGAGAGAGGGAGACACCGAATCCAAAGCAAACTCCAGGCTCTGAACTGTCAGCACACAGTGCGATGCAAGGCTCAGACTCACGAACCACAAGATCATGACCTGAGCTGAAGTCGGATGCTTAACCAACTGACTGAGCCACCCAGGTGCCCCTAGGTATAATTTTACAACAAAATTCTTCACCAGGTAAACCAAGTATACAACATGTTGGGTTTAAAATTATTGTGCTGTCCCAAATTTTTCTGAAAGAGGCCACAAGTGGCACAGGGCTAGCTAGCACCCAGAAACAGCTAACGCTTTACAAGTCGTTACCATGTGCCAGGCAGTTTGCTAAGCATTATTTAACGGCAACAGAACCAGTGTGAGAAAGATGCTATTATTAGAGATGAAGAAGTTGAGGCTTAGATTCATTAATTTACCCAAAGTCAGAAAACTCTGACAGAATTAGGATTTGAGTCCCCATCTTTCTTTTTCTTTCTTTCTTTTTCTTTTTTAATGTTTATTTTGAGAGAGAGAGCACACCAGATCCAGAGAGGGGCAGAGGAAGAGAGAATCCCAACCAGGCTCCACGCTGCCATCACAGAGTCCCACACAGGACTCAGTCTCACAAACGGCGAGACCATGACCTGAGCCAAAATCAAGAGTCAGACACTTAACTGACTGAGCCACCCAGGTGCTCCCCAAATTTATCGCTCAGTATATTAATATAGAGCCTACTATGTGCCAAGACTTGTGCTAGGTATGGAGGGCAACAAGACAGACAGTGTTCTTTTTAGCTTTTCACTAAAGTGCAGAGTTGATTCAGATTTCATCAGTGTTTCCACTAATGTTCTTTTACAGATCCAGGATCCAATCTAGGATGCCACAGTGCATGTAGTCATCATACCTCCTCTAATCTGTAAGAGGTTTTTGTTCGTTTCTAGTGTTTCATAATGTTCAGATGGTTGAAAAATAGTGCTTAGATATTGTGAAGGATGTCTCTGAATTTATGTTTGTCTGATGTTTTCTCCTGATTGGACTGAGGTTATAAATTTTTAGGAAGAATACCATTGAGAGGATGTGCCCTACCTCTATATCAGGTGACACATGATATCACCATGATTTGTCATATTCACCTTAATTGCTTGAATAAGGTAGTGTCTGACAGGTTTCTCCACCATATAGTTGGGATTTTGCCTTTCCAGTCTATACCAAAAAGTGGGTTGCTAAATCCTATGCAC
Source organism: Crocuta crocuta (assembly GCF_008692635.1). Classification (NCBI taxonomy): domain Eukaryota; kingdom Metazoa; phylum Chordata; class Mammalia; order Carnivora; family Hyaenidae; genus Crocuta; species Crocuta crocuta. The sequence goes on from NW_027551567.1 coordinate 5,906,425, forward strand.
ACTCAGGGACAGAAGAAATAAGCCGCATCTTGAATTTGTGGTCATATTTTAAAACCACTACATTAGTAAATTTGGAGAGAGAACCTCTGAGGCTATGCAAATATACTGCTTCTACTTAGAGTTTTGGCCACTAGTTTTAGCTCTCACTGCTGGACAAGGCTCCTATTTTTATGAAGTTTTTCTTCTAGCAAAGGGAAACAGATACTAAGGAACAAGTAAATACTATGTATATTTATACACACATATAATTCAGAAAATGAGAGCGCTCTGAATATCTACCTCAGACACAGTCATTTAAAATATAGGGAATGGGGGCGCCTGGGTGGCTTAGTCGGTTAAGTGTCCGACTTTCGCTTAGGTCATGATCTCGCAGTTTGTGGGTTCGAGCCCTGCGTCGGGCTCTGTGCTGACTGCCAGCTCAGAGCCTGGAGCCTGTTTCAGTCTGTGACTCCCTCTCTCTCTGACCCTCCCCTGCTCACGCTGTCTCTCTCTCTCTCTCTTAGAAATAAATAAAACATTAAAAATTTTTTAAAAAAAATAAAATAAAATATAGGGAATGAACGAGAATGCAAATTCATGATTATGGGAACCCTTCTGAAGAGTTCAAATGAACAGAGCTACTGAGAATGGTCTTATTGCTTAAAGAAAGAAACTGAACATATATTAAAGTAACAATATTCAGTTAAGTCATCTCCTACAAACTGTTAACATTGTTATCAAAGAAAAAAGAAAAAGATACTGGGATGGCTTCCTGAAATTCTTTAAACCCAAGGCCTGAAGTGGCTTAGCAAAGCTTTAGAGTCCGTTCAGCGGGAGCATTTGGGGCTGCTTTCCCCTTCCCCTCCCCCCCTTCCTGTCTCTGTGCCCCATTCATGACTTCACAGTAGTTCATCCAAGAGGCGATGAGCACAGAGATAGCTCTGGCACCCTTTCCTGGCAAGGTGAGGGGGAGCAAAGTAATTTAGCCATTGATGTCAAAGCAAGACAGGAGTTTGGAATGACTCTGGTAAGAATTTAAGGAATTTAAGATTTTCATCTCAGCCTCATAATTTGGGGGTAAACTCCCTCAATCCACAATGAAGTCCTATTTCTTGCCAGTTATTAAAGTTATTTTTGCGCTGTCAATCAACATCACTTTGGTTGAATGTAAGCCATGTGGATTTCATCAGGACCTCTATTTTAAACAGGATCTCAGGGAAACTTCTGTTTGGGTTTCGCACATAGACACTGTACGCTCTTACAAAAAGTAACCCTAAGATAGAGGCGTGTTGTATAAGAATGAAAAGTTGTTTTAGGATCTCTAGATCTCCCAGATTGTTAAAATAAAATAGTGCAACTGCAGTGATAAAGCTTACACTTAATTAAGAATGATTTCTGATTGCAGTGTTCCTTCCATGCCACAGAGACAGGCCACAATGGGCACAGCCCAGAAGAAGAAGAGTATGTTTCGTTTCTCCTAGAAGTAGCTTTGTTTCTCCTGAGAAGTTCATGAATTTTACTCTATTTGGTTTTGAGATTCTTCCCTTGATGGATGAAGTGCCAGGATGTCTTCCCTCCTCCCTTCAGCAGTGCGAACCTCAAGTGAACATCTCTAAGAGACAGCATTAATTTGGCCTTCAATGAGTCCTCACATAATTCTGAGGTGGCAAACACTTCTTATTTTTTTCTAATTTTTTAATGTTTATTCATTTTTTGAGAGAGAGACAGACAGACAGAGCGTGAGTGGGAGAGGGACAGAGAGACAGGGAGACACAGAATCCAAAGCAGGCTCCAGGCTCTGAGCTGTCAGCACAGAGCTCGACATGGCGCTTGAACCCACGAACCGTGAGATCATGACCTGAGCCGAAGTCGGACACTTAATGGACTGAGCCCCCCGTCCGGGTGCCCCAAACACTACCTAGTTTAAAGGAATTGTTGTTAAATTTATGTTATGTTTCTAGACATAACATGTTATGTCTAGATAAATTGAGACTAACCAACAGTTTGTTAACATAAACATAAACATTTATTTGTTTATCCTCTATTTCCAGAACTGATTTAAGGCAGCTTAAAATAGAAAGAACAGAAAACATTGTGACACTGGCCTTGGTATTCCTCTGGTGCCCTTTTCTTCTTTAATTTTCTGAAACTTTTTAAAAGTAAGCTTCACACCCAATGTGGGATTTGAACTCACAACCATGAGATCAAGAGTCTCATGCTCTACCAACTGAGCCAGTCAACTGCCCCTCAGGTGTACTTTTTATTCCATCCATGGTACTTGACTTTATAGAATGAATAATCTCCTTTTGTCTAGGTGATGTTATTTTTTCTCTCAACTTCAATTTATTTACTTAATTTGTTAAATGTGTATTACACTAATATCTTCCAGAAATAAAGTAATAAGAAGTCACACAAAGAAAAGTCTATCTCCTACCCATCCCTGTCCCATAATCACCTAGTTCCCTCCTCCCACTTTCAAACCATCTTAACCAGAAACACTCTTAGGAATTTTCTTATGCATCCTTTGTGAGTTCTTTTATGCATATTCAATACGCATGTAAATTATATGCATGTATATGTACACATGTATATGCGTATACACCTGTACACATGTATACATACACACATAAAATATTTTTTACGCTGTGTACCTGGTTTCATGCCTTGAGTTTTTTTCACATAAGAATCTCAGAGGTCTTCCTTCAGTACATAAGAGTGATGTCATTCTTTTTTAAGTTGAGAAGTGTCCCATTATATATATATACTCTAATACTGGTATACCTTAATATGGGTATAGTTTCTTTTAAATGGACATTAGGTCACCAGGTCAATGTCCATAACTTTATGTTTTTCATGTATTTTATATAATTGATGCATGTATAATTTTGGTGACTTTTGTTGAGTTGTTTTCCATAAATGGTTATCAGTCTACACTCCTGCCAATAGGTGTGAGCCTGCCTGTTTCCTCACAGCCTCACCCAAAACTTAGGGTCGATCTTCTATCGGACTGTTGGTCTAGGTCTTTTTCTTGATAATTTCTAGGAACTCTTGATATGATCTTCCATTGTTAAAATCCATTGTTAAAAGTGAAATGGTTCAACTGCAGCGATAAACTTTACACTTTATAGAAGATCAGCTTTTTATTCGGTGATAAGAATTGTGTGGGTTTTCCCCCTATTTTGTTATATTTTACTTTGCATAAGGGGTTGTTTTTACTTGCTTTTTTTCTTTTTTCCATGCAGATATTTTTAAATTTTTGCATATGGTAACTAATTAATTTCTCAATCTTTCTTTTATGGCTTCTAGATCCTAACATAGTTACAAAGATCACAAGATCACAAATGAATTTTGCTAGTTTTTTCTATTACATTTATGGTTCCAGTTTTACACTTAAATTTCCTATCCATTTTGTAGTTTATACTGATGTACATGACATGAGGTACAGTGTTGACTTTTTTTCCAGAGAGTTACTCAGATGCCCCAACACCATTTAATGAAAAATCCATCATTTGTCATTAATTTGTGATGCAACTTCAGCTTTTTCCTCTATATCATTGTTCTGGCTCCCTGTTCCTGTGCCCACACAAGAATTCAATTATTAAAGTTTTCATGATACATGATCTGGGACATATAATCCTTGCCTATTGCTGTTTTAAAATTTTCCTGGCCCTTCTTTTGTTTGTATTGCTCTCATTCGAACATTAGAAGTTTCAAGTTTAAAAAAAGATCTATTGGCATGGGCACCTGGCTGACACAGTTGGTTAAGCGTCTGACTTCAGGTCAAGTCATGATCTCATGGCTTGTGAGTTTGAGCCCCCCATCAGGCTCAGAGCCTGGAGCCTGCTTCAGATTCTCTTCTCTCTGCCCCTCCCTGCTCATGCTCTGTCTCTTTCTCCTTCAAAATAAACAAACATTAAAAAAATCTATTGGTACAAATTGGGGAACATATTCATTATGTAAGTCAGTTCAATGTGTTGACCTCTTTGTGGTAATCAAGGTTTCCTACCTAAGAACATGGTATGACTTTACATTTATTTTTATCTTCTTTGTAACCTTCAGAAGTATTTTAAAGTTTTCTTCATATGTGTTTTGCATATTTATTGTCATATTTATTCCTCTGGATGTTTTTTCTATTTGTTTCTATGGAAAATAGGATCTTCTGTAGTAGCTTCTAAATTTACTTATCACTTATTGTTTGCCAAGTATAGTAATAAGCACTGGAGTACAGCACAGAACACAACCAACAAGATCCCTGCTCTTGTGAAGCCTTACACTAAATAAATACTCACACCAATAATCATATGATTCATCATAGTGATAAAACCAACATGAGGGAACTACTGTGGCTGAGTATAAATAGAAATATAATCTAGACTCGAAATTCAGGTAAGATTTCCCTGAAGACATGTCACTTTAATGGTCAAAGAGAAGAGGTCCAACTTGTATAATTAGAAAATCTTGAATAACTTCTTGTGATCCATTTGTGCTCCATTTGTGTATACCCTTACATATCTGAGCCTTAGTCCTTGAAATACTGAGATATTTGGAGAAGAAAAATCCTTGTTGTATTGTCAGTGTTCTTCAATTTGCCAGGTTCCAGAAAGGATTTTATCAAGGCAAAATACCTCAACGCCTACCAGAGTTGCCAGACAAAATACATACACAAAAACAAGTACAACCTGGCAATCATTCTCATATACTATGAGAGATATTTATAAATAAGATCTCAGGAGCACCTGGGTGGCTCAGTCAGTTAAGCAGCCAACTTTGGTTCAGGTCATGATCTCACAGTTGGTGGGTCTGAGCCCCGCATCGGGCTCTGTGCTGACAGCTCGAAGTCTGGAGCCTGTTTCGGATACTGTATCTCCGGCTCTCTCTGCCCCTTCCCTGTTTGCACTCTCTCTCTCTCTCTCTCAAAAATAAACATTAAAAAAAATTATAAGGAAGATTCACTAGGAACGTCTGGGTGGCTCAACCAGTTGAGCGTCCAACTCTTGATTTTGGCCCAGGTCATGATTGCCGGGTCATGGGATGGAGCCCCATGTTGCACTCAGTGCTAAGTCTGGAGCCTGCTTGAGATTTTCTCCCTCATTCTCTGCCCTTCTTTCCCACTCACACTTTTTCTTTCTCTCTCTCTAAAAAACTTAAAAAGGAAAAAAGTAGAGTACTTATTTAAAAAAAAGAAAAGAAAATTCACTAATAGCTAACAAATTTAAATTAAGATCCCTAAGGTTGTTTTTTGTTGGTTGGTTGGTTGGTTGGTGAAATTACCATGACTGGGGAGAAACATACCATAAGAAAAGTGAGAAGAAATTTCAGAATAAACAAATAAAAACACACCAAAGTGATAAATCTATTTGAAATGTTCTATATTGGAACCTCACTATTCAGTTCAGGCTCATGAACAAGACAAGGCCACCCTTGCAGGAGATAACACTGAGGAAAAGACAGGAAGATGAGATATTTCAGGCTATCTGTATTAGGGGCACAGTTTCTCCTTGATGCCACTGCAGGTATCCTGGGAAACGAAGCCAAGGGTCAGGAGCTTGAAGGAAGTCAATGTTGCGTTTGCAAGAGAGATGACATGGAAGTGGTGAGACAAAGATTCTGATAAGTGTAGAAGATGAAGAGGGGAACAGAAGGGAACTAAATGCCAGCTGGGTGAGGAAGGGAGTCAGTTATCAGGCCAGTCAGCGTGAGAGTCTGTGGGCCAGGAGGTTACCTATTTTCTGCTAACCCAGAGTGGGCCCTTTAGCTCTCTCCTAGGAAAAACAAATTCAGACCACTTGGGTGAAAACTAGCCCTGGTTATGGAAAAGTCTACATTAGAAAACATTTTACTATTTTTTAAACATTTATTTATTTTTGACAGACAGAGACAGAGACAGAGTATGAGCATGGGAGAAGCAGGGAGAGAAAGAGAGACAGACAGACAGACACACAGAGACAGAGAGAGAAAGAGAGACAGAATCTGAAGCAGGCTCCAGGCTCTGAGCTGTCAGCACAGAGCCCGAAGCCAGGCTCAACTTAGAAACTTTGAGATCATGACTTGAGCCGAAGTCAGCTGCTCAACTGACTGAGCCAACCAGGTGCCCCAAAGAACATTTTAAATAAAATGTAACTTTTATATCCTCAAGTTTATTCAATAGCATGGGTTTTGGTAAATGTGTAAAACAATCTATTCTCTTACACAACACAATCTTATTTACCCTCCTAATTTACCTAACATTCTTTATAGACAGGACAAAAATTAATTGTAGTCCCTGGCTTGTTTAAATGAACAAAAGTATTTTACTGATGAAGTGCAGTTCATGAGGTTTTCCATGCTGTCTGGCTGCATTCATCTCCCTCTTTTCATTCGGACAGACAGCTATAGTCTGTTTTACTAATTCTACACCTACCATCCTCTTCTATAAACTCAGATTTTGTAGTAAGGGCATCCAGGGTTGTATCTAAGTCCTTTTAGGAAGGGAGATAAATGATGCTCAGTTAAACAAGAAATCGGAGCAGGCTGCAAGACCAGTATTTATGAGACTCTCTTGCCCGTTGTCTCCTCCCAGCTTCTTGGAATTGAAATTCCCTGTGGCTGGAAATGACTTCCCAGATGTTATTCTTCCACAATCCCGAAAGCCAGGTGCTTCTTTGATTCAGGGAGCTCTGGAAATAAATATTTTTGAAGTACCTTCCAGCAGGGGGAAGCCCTGTTTACCTCCTTCCCTCCTTCCACCCAGGAGAGCTAGAGTAGGCAGCTGGGCTAAGGCTGACCAGAAACACTGAGGCCAAGGGCTGGCAAAGAAGAGTGCTTTTTTTTTTTAATGTTTATTTATTTATTTTTGAGAGAAAGAGAGAGCGCACAAGCAGGGAGGGGCAGAGAGAGAGGAAGAAAGCAAATCAGAAGTTGGCTCCAGGCCCCGAGCTGACAGCACAGAGCCTGATGCAGGGCTTGAACTCATGAGCCGTGAGATCATGACCTGAGCTGAGGTTGGTCATTTAACCGACTGAGCCACCCCGTTGCTCCAAGAAGAGTCCTTTTGTGTACCAGCTCTGTTTGGTCATAGTGGTCTGGAGCATGCCACTGGGAGAAGATTGTGAGGCACACTCAAAATCTGTGGGCAGGCCTGCCACAGTGGAAAAGTGATGTCTGCCACAGACATTGAGGGGAAGTGGCAGCATTTGGACTAGTTATGTGCCACTACAAATCAAAATTGCCCCACAGATCACCTCTGAAAAATTCTTTACGAGCATCTGAGACTCCCCTGGTTGTGCAATAAATAATCTAGTATTCACACAGAAACAGGAAATAATAAGGAGCTACATCCTACGGAGAAGGTATCTCCCCACTCGAGAAGAGGGCCCTGATTTTGAGGGAAAACGCTTTGTGACTTGGAACAAACCTAGAGAGGAATGTTTGATGAAAGAGGAGGAAAAGAGGCACCTGGGTGGCTCAGTCAGTTAAGTGTCCGACTTCACCTCAGGTCATGATCTCACGGTTTGTGGGTTCGAGCCTCACAATGGACTCTGTGTTGACAGCTCAGAACCTGGAGCCTGGTTCAGATTCTGTGTGTCCCTCTATCTCTGCCCTTACCCAGCTCGTGCTCTCTCTTTCAAAAATATTAAAACAATTTTTGAAATAAAATTTTAAGAAAATAAGAGGGGAGAAAAAAGGGGCACTGGATGGCTCAGTGGGTGGAGCGTGTGACTCTTGACTTCTAGGTTGCAAGTTCCAGCCCCAGGTTGGGTACAGAAATTACTTAAAAATAAAACTAAAAAAAAAAAAACAAAGAGGAAAAAATGTTGTTTATAATTTTTGGTGAAAAGAAAACAAAGGGGAGTATGATGTTTTTTATTTACTAAAATTAGGGAAGCTTGCAGCACGCCGAAACATTTAATCCTGCAACAGTTTGTGCTAATTTATGTGGAAAAATCCAGAGAGAAGAAAACAAGGAATCGCCTAGTGTCGTTCAGTGCCTCCCTCCCCCCTTAGCTGCCATTTGAGGAATGGCACCAATGTTTACTGACTGGATTTTTCATTTCTGTGGTGTTTCCGTTTTCTTCCTGTGCCACGCCTTCTTAACATAACACTATTACTTAATAAAAGAATGAATAAAAATAGTGAGATTTTTTTTGGAAACTGGCAAGCCTAAACAAAGACTTGTACTTCGTCAATGAGGGCAGCAAGGCTTTTAAATTAGGAAGTAGCCTTCCAGTTTGTGAGTGGTCCTATTTAAGTCCTGCACCACTACTCGAACATCAATGCCGCACAGGCCCACTTAGTGTGGATGGCGCGCCGGCAGCAACACCGGACTCCGGGACACTCGGCCCAACTGCTCATCCACACGGCATCAGTAGCAAGCAGCAGTTCTCTTGACCGGGTGGGGTGTCTGACACATCACTGGATGTTTTTTCCACACACTGCGCCAAACAGTGTGCTCAGCTGCTCAGAATACATGTGTGCTTCAACACTCGGTGTTGTGAAAGAGAAGCAAAGTATTATCGAGAGTCCTTTTTCATTCTTAAGTTCTCATTTGTTCTTCTGCATTCTTTTAGCATGTCAGCATGTTTTGGAGGGTGCAGCAGGAGAGGGAAAAGAGTGAGAGGAAGGAGGTAGAGATTTCCCCTGCAGGCTGGAATCTATTATTGCTGAGTCAGCGGCTTGATGCCCAAAGTGGGTCCAAGCCATCCGGGCGTGAGACCGAGCGTCAGGACTGAACGTGACGCCCCAGAACGCGGTGATACAAGACTCGTTCACTGCAGAGCGGAGGGCTTTTCTTTGAGATTCAGAGAACACGTTTGAGAGAGATGAGAGGAAAACTTACAAGGTAAAAGGAAGGATAAACGGGAGGTACGGTCACAAATCCTGAAATGTGTGTTTTACTGGGATGTTCTAGGCGTGTTGAGTGATTCCAGTTGTTGGGTTTTGCTAATTACATCTAAGTTTTTGCCTGTATTTGGCAATTTGAAAGCACGAGTTTTCAAGTTTACAGGGGGGAAAATGCTTTAAAAACTTGGCATCTTTATGAACTCCAGGTTTCTGTAAGCTCCTTAATTAAATGTCTTAGAGTGTCGAATTCTGCTTCTCTATCAAAAACCATGGGGGAGCTATGCTAACATCTATCACCCCCTTCACAGCTCAACCAACCTCTATGTGTGTGCTGTCAGGTTTGATTCACCAACTACTGCCCAGACCTTCAAACCAGATACATAATCCTGAACTTGACCTCATAGAACATGAAACTTGTTGGCAGGTTCCAAGATTTACCAAAGATTTTATTCAACTACTTGTTTCAGATTTCACTTGTAAATTTAGAGAGTACATTACATCACTCCATTCCAGAGTAAGAAGGTACGTATCATAGCATCTGCTCAGAAGAGATGCTAAATATGCCTGTTACAGTATTAATTACTATAATGCCGAGTTTTGTGAAAGTGCTGGTCTAGCTTGACAAGTAACCAATACATCAGTTTCTTACTTTGAGACCGGGGGGGTTTTATTTCTTTCTTTCTTTGTTTTTTGTTTTCTTTTTTATTATAACAGAATCTGTCATTCTCAAAGACCTGGCCCCAAACCAAATATCAGCCTCCATGGCAGGTTGACCCATTCAGTGCTACTCAGCCTCAGCAATCTAAATACATATCGCATTGTAGCTGTTGGCTGATCCCACTGAGCCAGAGTCAGGGTTTGAAAATGGCATGGCAGTGATATGTGACCACACCAGCCCCACACACAGTGCTCTCTTTCCTAACTAATTACAACAGAATTTCTCAGGAATGACGTACCTCCTGGGACAAAACACAAAATAAATAGAACAGTGTTAATGTCTGCATCTATGCAGACATGTCCGCTGAATTTGGGAAGACCGAATGAGAGCCAAGTAAAACTGGAGATGGGATGGTCAGGATACCTAAGAGTTGTCCCCTTACAGTGGAAGGAAACTGGCACACACGCTACCCTGCTGTGGAGCCCAAAGGACACAGGTAGAGCGCTCCCAGGGGTAGAATCCGGCTTAGGTTTTCCAAAGACGGGTGAATGTGGCCACTAAAAGGGTGGTTTCCACTCTCCATAGTCACACCTTGGGGCTCAAGGAGCCTTGCTTTGAGATTCCTAAATGACAACGTAGATGGGAGTCTGTCCTCTCTTCATGTCCAGCAACCTCCCAGAGCAGTCAGACCACTTTACATAGACAGTGGCTCCCCCGCCAACAGATTTCAGGCTTAGTTCACAGTGAGAGCTGCAGAGCCTCCTCTGAGCCACCGCCAATATGGCAGCAAAGAGGAACAACCCAGACCAATTGTAGAGACACTTAGGGAACCCTCTTGGGGATCCTAAGAATATTCTGGGGAAAACTCTTTAAGAGGGCATTGCATTATTCTTATTTAATAAGATCTTTGGGATTGCAAGTGATGCAAAAACAACTCAAATTGGATTAAGCAAAAGATTTATTAGCTTACATAATGAGTAATCCAAGGGGATGGTGCTGGCTTCAAATATTGCTGGATGTAGTCTCTCTCTGTCTCTGCCTCTTTAACTCTGTACCTCTCTGGTTCTGGCTCTCTGTCTCTTTACCTCTATCTCTCTGTCTCTCTCTTTCTCCCCTCTCAGTTTTGCTTTTCATCAAGAAGTCTTTCCACATCAGCGAACTACCCACCAGGCTTGTATCATCTTTGTAGCCAGTGTTCCCTAAAAGGAGTGCAACCTCCCAGTGTTCACATCAATTTTCAGAAGAACTTAAAAAGCCTGGACTGTGTAACTTGCCCATCCCGCAATCACTTATTAAGGCCAGGGTGTGAAGTACCGCAATTCTTCAGCCTGAATCAGGTATCTACTCCAGGGTTCGAAGTAGTTGATGCCTGTTGATTGACAATACCTGAAATGGGAAAGACTCATCCTGAAAAGGAAGGGGCAAAAAAGAGAGGCCCCAAAAAGTTACAAAGAACATTGTACTGTATAAGCAGACTCGGGCTTGGAGCTAAAATATTATGAGATGAACTACTAAGATAGCATCAATAACACAAATACCTTTTTCTCCCCCTAAAATGTGTGGACTTACCAAAGCACGCCTGGACTGAATATATATATTTTCTTTTTCTGATCATGAAAAATGAAACAGTAAAGGAGCCTCCTTGCTGATCTTTAACATAAAAGCAGTTTCTTCCACAGGGACTTTGAATCAGCTACTCCCTCTTATGGGAACTCTCTTCCCCCAAATATCCATATGGTTAACTCCCCCCATCTTCAACTCTTTGCTCATTCTGACCATCCTGTATAAAATTGTAAACTACCATCTTCACCCCACCTACTCCCACATATTTGCTCTACTCTTCCTTTTTTTCTATAGCACTTATCATTTTATAAAACACTATTTATTTACTTATTTACTTACTTATTTTGAGAGAGAGAACAAGCAAGCAGGGAAGGTGTAGAGAGAGGGAGACAGAGAGAATCCCAAGCATCTCTGCATTGTCAGTGTGGAGCCTGATGAGGGGCTCAAACCTAAGAACAGTGAGATCATGACCCGCACCGAAACTGAGAATCAGATGCTTAACTGACTGAGCAGCCCAGGCACCCCTATAAAACATTATTTAAATGGAATAGTTATTATTTTTCTTTTATATTTTTTGATCTTTATTCAAATTCATGCTCCAAAGGATGGGAATCTCTCTTTGTTGTATCTCAAGCATCCAGATACTTTGTAACTGGTATGAAGTAGATGCCCAGGAAATATCCATTACATGAATACACTTCTCCCAAAGTATCAAAGGCATAAGCAGACTTAAAATTGGGAGGATTTTAGCACAATACAAATAACAATGTCTAAGTAAATACTATATGTATGTTCTAAGAACTTATTAAGCAATTCTTGGCTGCAAGGAATTTCTCTCCTAGATCCCAGTTTATTGCCCTGATCATGGATTTCTTTTTTCTAAGCCTCCTTTTCTCTCTCCTCTTTCTTCTCCACTTTAGGACAACCCCTGGAGAACTACAGATTTTCCTCTTTATTAGGCAGAACAATGCAGTTGTTTATTTTCCCACTTATTTGAATATGAGACACCCAAGAAACCTCATCTTTGTTAGCCAGAAGAGCCCATCAAGAAACATGTTAGTGTTTCCCAATAATAGAATCCCCTAGCTCTGTGATGGCACTGCCTCTCCCCAAACTGTGGACTGAGTAGTAAGGTTTTTGCTCTAAATAAAGCTCTTTTCTCCTGTTTAAGTCAGTATGTCAGAAAATGCCAATGTCAAGACACCAACCTCAATATAGAAGACTTAATGGTGATTTTTGTTTTCTTCTTTTTGCTTATCTTATTTTCTACTTTTTCTGAAATAAATATGTGGTACTTGTATAGTAAGAAAACTATTAAAACATTATTCTGCTCTGTATTATGAGTAAGTATATCCAGTAAGGAAGCAAGCAGCTCTCAAGACATCTGAGTCACAGATAAGGTAAGTAGAGCATATGTGTGCTGAACATAGGTAGAGCAAAGAGTGGAAGGAGAAAATAGCCACCCAAGATTAATGAGACAACTACCACTTCTGGTCCAGATGAAGAAACAGATACTTCTCTATTTAAACAATTAAAAAACAGAACAAAACACATGAACTAATTGTTTTCAGACACTGGACAACAGGAAGCACAGGGCAGTGATTCCTGGGGAAAGGAAAACAAATTTGGTGAGCCCTATACTGGATGGGAATAACGATAGACTGGAAGGGAATCTGTAGAGAGAGTTTTGAGGCCATAGGGTGAGGAGGGAAGATTCAGAGAGAGCCCATCAGCTTCCCTGAGTTGAAGATAAAGACTTAAGAATTCAGGTAGACCATGGCAGCTGGAATTTGGAGGGTAGAGCACTAGAGAGGAATTAGCTTCATGAGGAGGAGTGAGTTCTGTGGGAGAAAGCTTCATGGGAGAGAGCCAGAGAATTTCACAAAGTCCCCCTGGGTATTCAGCTGAATTCTGGTCAGCACATGTGAGAAAACTGCCTCATACTGGGGAAAGAACTGCAGAGAAGAAGCAGGCAGAATACTAGATCTCATACAAGATTGAGAAGAGTTTGTATTCCCATCAACCATTAAAAAAATAACTCTACAATATACAAGAAATCAGATACAGCGCTCAGAAAAGGTATTGCCTCAGTGGTGGGTGAAAATTAGCTTTAGACAAAATGGTTTTCTTTTCCCACATAACAAAGCATAAAAACATGCCCTGAAAGATCAAACTGTTTCCAAGTACTTAACTGTATGCTGGAACAAAGCTCAACAATATTAAACTAAATAGAAAAATACCTAGCACCCAAGAAGGTAACATTACAATATCTGACATGCAACTTAACAATTACTCAACATGCAAAGAAGCAAAAGAATGTAACTGATAAAGAACAATCGGTCTATAGAAATAGACTTAGAAATTACATGGATGACAGAATTAGTAGGCAAAGAAATGTAAATAGTTATTATAAACATACTACATATGTTAAAGAAGATAAAGAAAAACATGAACATGATAGAGAGACATGGACTATTTAAAAAAAAAAAAAGGACCAAAATTGAAATTCCGGAGTTTAAAAATGACTGGATAAAATTAACAGCAGATTAGATAGTGTAGAAGAAAAGGTTAGTAAACTTGAAGACAGAGCAATAGAATCTATCCAGAATGAAACACATAAAGAAGAGAGATAAAAATGAATAGAGAATCTGGAAATTGTGGGACAGCAACTTCAAGCACCCTAATATACATATAATTGCAGGCCCTGAAGAAAAGGAGAGACAGGAGGAGATGGAAATATTTGCAATAATAATGCCTGAAATATTTCCAAATTTGGCAAAATCTACAAACCCACAGATCCAAAAAGCTTAATGAACCCCAGGCATAAGAATAGTGAATGGGTGGCTCAGTCAGTTAAGCACCCAGCTTTGGCTCAGGTCATGGTCTCGTGGTTTGTGAGTCTGAGCCCCGTGTCGGGCTCTGTGCTGACAGCTTAGAGCCTGGAGCTGCTTCAGATTCTGTGTCTCCCTCTCTCTCTGTCCCTCCCCTGCTCACGCTGTCTCTCTCTATTCCTCAAAAATGAATAATCATTAATAAAAAGAAGTGAATAAAATTATACTAACACAAATAATAACCTCATTGTTTAACTAGTAATAAAGAGAATATCTTAAAAGTATCAGAGGAAGATCTATATTATGTACAGAGGAAAAAGGATGGTAGCCAAATTCTCAACAGAAGCAATGCAAACTAAATAACAATGTCTAGAATTCTAAGTACAGCAAATATCTTTCAAAAATAAAGGTAAAATAAAGTTTTTTTTTTCAGATATAGAAGAGCTTACAGAATTCATCAGAAGCACTTAGACACACACACACACACACACACACGGAAGAGGAAACTGAAATCAAGTGGAAACTTGGGTCTACACAGAAGAATGAAGAACATTAGTAGTAGTAAACATGGCAGAAAAAAAAACCTTATGAGATAGCAAATATTTATGACAATTTAGACTCCCTTCATCAGCCATTGATGACATCATTCAGCCGTGGACACAAAGGTAAAGGCTGTGTCTGCTCAGTAGTTATCAATGAGCTTCTGAACTCAATGAACTCTGAACTTCCTGGCCTTGTGTGCTTTCTCCTGCATCTCTACGGTAGAGCAAGTGTGCATTGATTCTGAGCATCTTCTGTCTTTGAAGTCCCCTGTTCACTCCCAGCTCTGGTCCTTATAACCACTCAGTCAGCAGGGAAGGTTAATGTGGCAAAATGACAGGATTCAGGTAATGAGATGCTTCCACCACCTGGATCCTATCGTGAGTGTGTTAACCCATTCCATCTTCCCCCCTTGTTTCTGGCTACAGGTTTTAAACTGACTCAATATCATGTGATTCACTCATCTTAACTTGGTTGGTGAGGTGAGTCTTTATGTGTCTGGTCAATGAGGCTACTGTAACACCATAGTATTTTCTATTGCAACGTACTAAGAGGTATATTTGAGGGGGAACATTTTCCTTTGTATTAATTCATATTGCCTGTGACCCACTGAGCATTAATTTTTTTTTGTCAAGATAGTCAGCTTCTTTCCAGAGACATTCTATGTGCTTTGTCAGATGAACTTCTCATCAGGAAACTTTTTTCTGTAATGAACTGCTTTTTCATGGGCTATACTTAGATCATTGGCCTTAAGAACAGAATTCTGGGTTCAAATCTTATTCTGTTCTCTTGCTCCAATTTCTAGGTTTCTCCAAAACTCATTATTTTATTAATTATATATATATATTATATATATTATAGAAATATAGATTTCTCACATATGGAGATCTATGGAGTGGGAATCAAAATGCCCTTTCTTATCAAGTTGTTATAATGATTAAATGGCTTAACATTTTTCTAGTTAATACACATAATAAGTAACCAACAAATGTCCACTCTATTTTTCTTCTTTCGTCTCCCATGCCTTTGCAACATTTCTGCTGAGAAGCTATCCTCACCCTTTCATTTCAGCTCCAGAAATGGGATGCAGCAATCCCAGTCTGCATGCCATCTGTATCACCTTCTGTCTCCAGTTAACTCCCTCCTCCACCCTGAGACACTTCCATTGGTGGGCTCCACCCTCTGCAGCCTCTGCCCAGGCTGAAAGCTGTTTTTGTGGTCCACACACTTGTTTATGAAGAGTGGTGAGAAAATGCCAGGGTCCACACTTTCTGTTCTTCCTGGCTTCAATCCCATTCTCTTCTCCCTCTGCTACTGAACCAGTTACATCTTTCCTAAGGCAGGAATCAAAGGTCTGCCACAGGCCTAGGCCAGAGGAACAACTGTAGAAAAATACATGATAGTTCAGGACCCTGCAGTCAGCTATGTTAGCATCACTGTGAGATGATTTTCTCATAGACTCTCTAAAACGTTTGGGTGCCTGGGCCAGACCCATTCAATTTCCATGCCAAGGAAATTACTACCTTGTTTCTACTGAAGAGAGGACTTTATAGGAGATACTGTTGTAATCCTATCCAAAGAGAAGAAATGGCTTACAGAAGGTAAGGCCCATCTTGTGATTCAGTGAACCAAAACTCAAATTCAAGAAGGCTTCCCCCACTTCCTACTTGGGTTTGTTACCGCTAGTATGTCCTTTCTCTTCCCATAGATCTAGACCCACTCTTGCTCCACTAGACAGATAACTGTCTCCCATTTTTCAACTTGTTCCTCTAGTTCAGTGAGGGAAAGAACTCACTTGAATGGATAATTATGTTGAAGTCCTCATTTCTGTCATTGTACTCACATACTCACTGTTTGTATTTTATTGGATATTCATCCTTTCTGAGGCAAGCAGACTTACAGTATGTGACTGTAAAAATGAGAGATAAATAAAATGGCAAAGATGAAGGAAGGAGAAGAGGAGAAGACGAAACAGGAAATATACGAATGAAACAATTTCCTTAGGTTATACGAAAAACATACTATCAAATTCTTTGAGCATTTTTGTAAATTCCTGGGTTCTCTTTGGAAACTTAACTCCCCAAAGGCAGTAATTGCACACACAACTGTAAAGCCATTCCCTTATTGTTTATTTTCATACATTCACTGGACTAGTCACAAGAGCTTCTCAACTCAAAGCAAAATGTACCAGATCCTCAAGATATGGCCAATCCATGTTTGTGTATTAGATCCCTTTGTTCAATTCAATTCTGTTAGAGCCCTTTGAACCCAAATACATACATGCATGTGCATACACACACACACACACACACACACACACACACACACATTTTTCTACATGGAAAAAGACAGGTTCTCCAAACTATCTGGTTTCAGATTAAAACTTTTACTACAACTTGAAGCATAAAAATTGACATAGTCTCATTTTTCTAAATGCCCTCCTGATTATATTAATTTATATTGAAGCTGGGAAAATAAAAGAATAAAATAAAAGAAGTCTGTAAAACCTGAGCTTCCTATTTGTAACTTGGGGGGAATAAAGTGGTCTTACTTTTTTTTAACCTGAGTCTGTCCTTCCAGACTAACTGTGCAATACCTTTGGCAATCAGTTCTCAGATTAAGGAACATACAAACTGAGTAACTGAATTGTTCACTTTTCTCACCTTGTTCTTTCTTTTCAAAGTTTGTCTTTTCTTTTCAAATACTAACACTAGAACTCCCCTATGACCCAGGAATAGCACTGCTAAGAATTTACCCAAGGGATACGGAAATGCTGAGGCATAGGAGCACATGTACCCCAATGTTCATAGCAGCACTCTCAACAATAGCTAAAACATGGAAAGAGCCTAAGTGTCCATCAAGGGACGAATGGATCAAGAAGACGTGGTTTATCTATACGATGGAAT
>NW_027551567.1:5923948-6110639 GCF_008692635.1 Crocuta crocuta
GAATGGATCAAGAAGATGTGGTTTATCTATACCATGGAATACTACATGGCAATGAGAAAGAATGAAATCTGGCCATGTGTAGCAACATGGATGGACCTTGAGGGTGTTATGCTGAGCGAAATAAGTAAGGCAGAGAGGGACAGATACCATATGTTTGCACGTATAGGTGGATTAGGAGGAACTTAACGGAGGACCATGGGGGAGAAGAAGGGGAAAAATAGTTGGGAAGAGGGAGGGAGGCAAACCATGAGAGACTCTTGAATGCTGAGAACAAACTGAGGGCTGATGGTGTGAGGGGAGGGGGAGTGGGAGACGGGCATGGAGGAGGGCACTTGTGGGGATGAGCACTGGGTGTTATATGGAAACCAACTTGACAATAAACTATTTGTAAAAAAACAAAACAAAACAAAAAACAAATACTGCATTTGAAAGCCACATTTCAGGATGGGCTAAGCTGCCTCTAGAGTAGGAGTCAGATGAGCAAGGAATCTAGTCAGCTCTAATGAGGCCTGCAGGAGGTCTTGCACTGAGTAGACAGGTGATACAGTGAGGTGGACAATGGGCCTAAATAGAAAGGAAGTTACAGGAATAATACCCTCCCCACAGTTCTCATCCACCTAGCCTGCTCCTCTGTCCTTCCTTTCCTGAACGGAGGGGAGGCAGGATCACCCTATGGAAACAAGGACGAGGCAAAGCAGAGGACCATTCACACTTGTCTCCACCTACTCTGAGGGAGACACAGGATCTTGCGATTTGAAAGCCATAACGCACAAACTGGCTGTAGCATCAGTCCATTGTTTTGGCCGCTAAATCACTTGAACTCTCACCACCCATTTCAGAGAACCAACCCCAGACCATCCTGGCAAGAGTGACATGGTTACCAATCTCATCCCATTAGAACTGGTATCTGTATGTATTTTTTCAGTAAGCAGTTTTAGGAGGAAGTTTTCAAACTGTTAAAAATTGGTACTCATGTTTTTTTTAAGGTGAGGACACAACATTGTTTGAAAGATGAGATTAAAGGGTGAGACTTGTTCTGTGAGAGCCTCATTTGTTTGAGAGCCATGCTAGAAGCCAACTGCATCTAGATGCCTTTTCTTTCTTTTCCCTGAGGAAAGTGCAGGGGAAGAATAAAGGTCACTAAAGGAAGGGCAATAAAGGGATGCTTGAGAATCACAAGAATTCATTGTTCTACTTTGTATTTTAAGAAGAAAAATACCAAGAGAGAGAGGAGTGTGGGAGCCCGACAGTGAGCACAAGAAAGCGTGGTTAGGGACGCGGGGATGTGCCTGCACACGGGGCTCCCTGCCTGGGCAAAGCATGCCTGCAAACGGGGTGCTCTGCCAGGAGGCTTGCACACAATATCCAAGTTTAATGGTCCGCTCGCACACGAGGGAACATGCCCTCCTTAGAAGTAAGGAGAAGACTGGAATTGTGAGCAGGCCTCTTAGTAAACATGTTGTGGTCGCTTCCTCCCTTTGCTCCTCCCTGTCCTTGAAATGTGTTTGGCTACTGGCCCTTAATTGGTAAAGGAATGCATCTTGTAGATTTCAGTTTGTATCCAGTTACCGGGGCATAAAATAAACCGCAAGAGGGGCTTGCGTAGAATTGTTCCTCCGGCCGGAGTTGTGTCTGTGTCTGTCTTTTGTGTGTGTCTTGTCCTTTGTGTCATTTCGTCTGCAACAGAGGAGCATCTTATACTTGAAAAGCTAAAATAAGACTGAGATTCTTTCTTAATCTCTGAATAAACTCCATTTTCCTATTTTATACACCCAGAGCTGCTTTCTCTCAGTTTCCAGCACCTGGAGGACAAGTGGAGAGAGAGGAGTATAGACTCTGGCAACTACAACTAAGGACAATGAAGGTTTTAAGAGAAAACCGTTACAAGACAAATGAAAAACTGCAATAATGCTGCAAAAAGTACTTATTTGAGTAATTCAAGTATTGAAACATGCGTTGCTCGGGGATTGCCTTTTTTTTTTCTTCAAAGAAAGTTTGTTTTTAAAAATGTCTTTGGTATTTGAATAGCATTGTCAAAGTTAAAACAGGCTCCGTGGCAGAATCTGGAGAATCACATGAAACAAGAGCATTATGGCTGCTGGGAGGTATTTAATGGAAAGATTAAAAATGTAAGTCTTTATCCAAAGTACTGATTTTTTCAGAGTGGCTAAAATTAACTACTCAGGAAACAACAGGTCTGGACGAGGGTACAGAGAAAAGGGAACCCTCTTGCACTGCTGGTGGGAATGCAAACTGGTGAAAAACAGTGTGGATGTTCCTCAAAAAATTAAAAATAGAGCTGCCCTATGACCCAGCAATTGCACCAGCAGGTATTTATCCTAGGATATAGGAGTGCTGATGTGAAGAGGCTCACGCACCCCAATGTTTATAGCAGCACTGTCAACAATAGCCATATTGTGGAAAAAGCCCAAATGTCCATCAGCTGATGAACGGATAAAGAAGAGGTGGTGGATATACAATGGAATACTTCTCAGCAATCAAAAAGAATGAAATCTTGCCATTTGCAACAACGTGGACAGAACTGGAGGGCATTATGCTAAGTGATTAAGTCAGTCAGAAAAAGACAGATATCATATCTTTTCATTCATAGGTGGAATTTGATCATGAGAAGGGAAGGAAAATTAAGATAAAAACAGATACAGAGACAAACCGTAAGAGACTCTTAATACAGAGAAACTGAGGGTTGATGAGGGTGGGGGTGGGAAAGATGGGCAACAGGCATTGAGGAGGACACTTGTTAGGATGCACACTGAGTTGTTATATGTAAGAGATGAATCACTGGATCCTACTCCTAAAGCCAAGACTACCCTGTATGTTAGCTAACTTGAGAATGAATTTTAAAAAACCCTACTTTTTATTTAGGATGTTTCTATGTTACTTTCTAACTCAGATGAAAGTGCTATTATACTTTTTCTTTTCTTTGAGATAACTGACAATTTTTAACGATTTAAGCTTGCATGTAGGCATATTTTATTTTAAAACTTTATTTATATGAGCGTTAGAAGTTTTTATAAGTTTAAACCATTTACAGGTGTTCATTCTAACAAACAATATTGACGAGAAAAGTATTGTTCCTAAAATAGAGTTAATCTCAGGTGTCCTTTGAGGGCTCGGAAGAAAAACATAACTTTGTAAAATGCTTGACAAATTTTATTATTTCTAGCCACATTTGAGGTCTTATACAGCCGATAGTGTCTCTTCCATTTCATTTCAAGAGTTTTGATTTGGAATCCATGACCCCTTTCCCGAGGAAAGGGTATCATTTTGAGTGACTTTTCTGTACACCACACATCTCTTCCCATGACTTTCACTTTCCTGGGTGACTTCTCTCCATGGGTAACCATGCCCTGGTAATTCTGATTATGATTACTCAAATAGAGTCTCAAATCGCCTTCTCTGTAAGAAAATGTAAACTTCTTCAAATTGAAAAGAAAGCCAAATTCAAGCTTCCAAATTCTATTGTGATACTTTATTTTAAAAATAAAACGTGTTATTATTTTTCTTTTAATGAGAAAAAAGTTATTAAAAAGCACATAACTAGAAGCAAGAAAATGAATTATAGCCATTGAAAAACAATAAACTGGATGTCTATAACCAACAGAGATGTCAGCTACGCTTGTGTGGGGAGGGGTAGATTTTCTTTTTTTAACCTAATTTTGATTTCTAAATTGTTTTTAACATGCTTGTATTATTTTTATAATTAAAAACACCCATAAATCTTTCAAATAAACATTAACTGAATAAGTTAACTGTTAAGCCTCCTCAAGCACTTGCTATAATCTTTTATTCATAATTCAGATGCCGTAAAACATACCAATTTGTATTAACAGGTGTGAATCTTTGCTCAGAAGAAAACATCCAGTGCCACCAGAAGAGCAAGCAGGTCTGGATACCAGAATTCACTGTAGTTTCCATGAGAAACTTGTTCTCCCAAGGACACAGGCTGGGTGGATTGCTAGAAGTCATCCTAGCTGCCACCGAACCTTCTGTCATTGTTGAAAACATCAGAAGCAGGTCAAGCGATTTTTCCATTCCCCCTGGTGGTCTCCTCTAAGGGGAGGAATACAACCCATTATCCACAAAGTTATAAGAGCCATGGCTGCTGTCTTCTTTAGAGACCAGAAGAGAGCCTGCCATTAGTAGATACTCTATAAATATGTGTTGAATGAATAGGATATTGAGGAAATGTAGTATTTCATTTAGGGGTTTGTGTGTGGGTTCTGCCATGTTTATGTTTTGTTTGTTGTCTATTTGTGCTCATTATAAAAATTAACTCTCTTAGGGGCAAGAACATGATCTTTTTGGTATCTAGCCCAGTATCAGTACCCCATTAATTTTAAGGAAGGTCCAAAGTTTTAAGTTATAGGATAGCACTATGGAAATAGAAAGTTTAGTATAGTGGTTACTATAGTGGTTAAAAGTCTAGACACAGGGACCCACACTGCCTGGTTTCAAACCCCAGCTCCACCCTTAGGAACTGTGTGACCTCTGGGCAGGTAGCATAAATTCTCTTTTAAAGTAGAGATAGTAGGGGCGCCTGGGTGGCTTAGTTGGTTAAGCGTCCGACTTTCGCTTAGGTCATGATCTCGCGGTTCGTGGGTTCGAGCCCCGCGTCGGGCTCTGTGCTGACTGCCAGCTCAGAGCCTGGAGCCTGCTTCAGAGTCTGTGACTGCCTCTCTCTCTGACCCTCCCCTGCTCAGGCTGTCTCTCTCTTTCTCTCTCCTAGAAATAAATAAAAAAACATTTAAAAAAAAAATAAAGTAGAGATAGTAACAGCACCTACCTTACGTGATAGTTGCAAGAATTAAATGAATGAAAACACCAAAAATGCTTAGAAGAAATCAAGCAATAGCAAGTATACCATAAGAGTCTTCTGTATTATTATTATGTATTTTAACGTTTAGCCTACATTTGAAGTCTTCTAACTAATACTAGCCTTTAGGTTTTTTTAGTTAGTTTACTCAGAAAAACACAACTTCCTGTTTCTAAGGAGGGGAAAAGCCTTTTAAAAGTTATAAAAAACTCAAAGTCTCCTTGGACATCAAATAGCTCTTACAAAACAACATTTTGATGAGTTAAGTGTAAAGGAATCAAAAACATACGGATTAAATTTCCTTTATAATACACATGGGCTTAAAACGAAGAGAAAAGTGCTTAGCAAAACACACTTTGGGTTTGCCAAACCCAAAACATTGAAAAACACTTCAAGACATTCTGCAGACCCACAACAGACCCAGGTCTTTCCCATCCACAATTAAAATCCCCACTCATCTGGATCCTGAGCTTCAAACTGGGCCACAGCTTGTCATCTTTTGATCCCTCTCCTCAAAGGGTAACCTTCCCCGGATTTATGAGGAAGTGTACTGCACCTTGGAGCAGTCCATAAGCAGTTTATAAATTAGAAGGCAACAAATAGATTATCATCTGCATATGATTTTCAGTTTAACATTTTATTGAAGATCTACAACTATGCATGTGAATACAGTAATATGTGTTACAGGTACTAAAACTAACATGTAAACAAACATAATAAGTTGGCATTGTATTGTTCTGTTTGCAATATAACCATGAGAAAGAGGCTATTGGACATTTAAAGCATTATTCAGTATCGAATAGTGTTCTAAAAATTGTTTTCTCTATAAAAATATGTTTTTCTAAGATGATTTTGACTTCAAGAGTTTTGAAACTATTCTGTCTACACATAACCAGGATTGGAAATGTAATTGACCTACCTGGACACTCTTTCTCCCATGTATTATGCCTATAAAGTATTCTATAGCTGTAATTTATAAAAACAAAGACATTTCAGGTTTTAGATTTCTTATGAAACAGAAAATTTTCTATACTGAACTCTTTACAGGCTGTCATAGAGGAGCAAAGAAAAGCAGCCTGCAAAACTGACAGATATTCCCGAAAAGTTGACAGGAATTAAAAACCAATGTTAACATTAGTGACCTGGTCACATCTAAAAAATCAGTTTTTTGATAACACAGGCAGGTAAAATGACCTATTATTTTTTCTTGCTAAGCCCCACTACATTTGAGTATTTCCTATAGTATCATGGATCCAAAATCATAAAATTTAATGCATCAGTTAGTTAAGTTTCTCTGTAAATAAAATATTAGGATAAAGTAGAAAAGAACTTAATGTTTCTGAATATATCTTAAATTGAATTTTGAGGGTGGCAAAACTAACTTAAAACACTTTTCTCTATTTTGAATTGTATTGCTTTTAAATTGTTTCTATTTTTTTAAAAGAGATATTAGCCTTCAAAGTATTTTTCCCGGTTTAAGAGCAATGGGGTGACCCCTTCCTTTCAGGACTGTCAGATTCCCTTTGAGTAGGAAGTTTGCCACTAAAAGAATGATCTTAAGAACAAAATGTTGATCTGGTATGCACATATATTACCTCATTTTTAGGAAGAATTAAAAATTTGATGGATAGAGACAGTAGTTTGTATTTCATCAGTTTTGTAGAAATGTCAGAAGAACACAGTGCAGGACCTTTTATAATCGCCACCAACCCCCTACCCATGGCTCGAGTTTGCCAAAGAACCTTCTTTTCGATGAATTCATAGTCAGATTTTCTGCAAACAGGTTATCTTGGCTCACAAGAGACTGAGAGGCCCTTGATCAGTCATGGAAAGCCTTTCAGTTATAAAATAAAAATTACCACTTTCAAAGTAAAATTTTATAATGACCCATTGCACTTCCTTTTCATTTTCATTTCTTATGATAAAAGAGATAATAACCTATCTCTGATTTTTGCTATAGTAAAATTTGTCACAATTTTCAAACATTTCAGTGTTCAGATAGAAAGACAGTTAGAATTAGTGAAAACACTGCATTATAGACTATTTTCAGGAAAATGCACTTGAATGAATTCAAAATTTTTAAGTGATTCAAAATAACCTTCTAAAGTTACTTATACTTCAGCAATTGGTTTGACTGTGTTTATTATTATTCACACATAAGTGAGAACTTCTGGAAAAATTAATAACAAATAATGCATAATAAATAATTAATAATGCAACTGTTCTTAAATAGTATAAACAGTTCCCAGAAATCTTTTTTTTTAATTCTTTAACTTATTTTGAGAGAGATAGAGACAGTGCAAGTGGGAAGTGGCAGAGAGAGAGGGACCGAAAGAATCAGAAGCAGACTCGGTGCTGCCAGCACAGAGCTTGATGCGGGGTTCAAACCTATGAAACCGTGAGATCATGACCTGAGCCAAAACCAAGAGTTGGTGTCTCAACCGACTGAGCCACCAGGCGCCCCTCCCAGAAATCTTGATTATGACACTTATCACTTAAGAAAGAGTTAATCAAGGAAAAAATACAGCCCAGCCACTATGTAAGCCATCAAAAGCATCAAATAAATGAAAATCAAATGAATGAAGCTTTAATACAATTAACATATGTTATATAAAGGAAATGACCACAGGTGTTCACTTCTTGACCTGTTTCATATTTCATGAACTGAGTTGACTTAATGAACAGCTTCATGAACAGCTGTAAGAATATCTGTAGTCTCTGAATACTTACTGTCACTTAGGTAGGCAAGTATAATGGCTATTTGATCACATAGAGATATTTGAAAAGCATAATAGCACTCATCAAAATAAAATCTATATGTTTAGTATGTCTGTTGACAAAGACTCTAATTAACCTCCTTTTTCTAGGAGAGGCTGGTGGAAAGGACTCTAAGTTCATAAAACATGTACTAAATATCCCATTGTTGCTGGCCACTGAGGAATCTAAGACAAATAAGATGTCATGATTTAATTATAATTAATTAATGTATTTATTTATTTATGTATTTAATTATTTTTAAATTAAGACTTAAAGCCTGAAAACTTAGAGTCAGAGACCTAAGAGATCAATCTTATCCAACGCTCCTGTTTTAAGCTCCAGAACAGTCAAAAGATTTGCCCCAATTCAGGGTCATTTGGTATGTTTAAAAGCTTAGAAAAGAATGATACATAA
Organism: Crocuta crocuta; assembly: GCF_008692635.1. Taxonomy (NCBI): domain Eukaryota; kingdom Metazoa; phylum Chordata; class Mammalia; order Carnivora; family Hyaenidae; genus Crocuta; species Crocuta crocuta. The sequence continues at coordinate 5,931,954 of NW_027551567.1, forward strand.
TTTATGCTTTTTTGACATGTATGTAAAATCGAGTGAATTAGTTTATGGAGCCAACATTTATCGTCTTATTGCCTCCCGGTTGTCTGTGCCATTCTTTGGTTCAAAATTGGTTTGTTTACGCTTTCTGTTAGGCAAAATCTCAAACATCCCATTTGGAACAGTGCTAATTAAATCAAGGCTATGCGCTAAATCCTGTTTGAACCAGTTAATTTGGTTATGTGCCATGGTCTTAAGTCTGACCAAGCATCTCATAAATACATTTGAGGTAATTTGGGCAAGCTATTATAGCTAAATCAAACAAAATCCATTAGCTTTGCTAGAAAAACTACTGAACCTAAATATCCTATTGAAAATGAATCTGTAGGCAGCATATGCCTTGCTGATAGCTAGGTGAAATCACTCACTGACCATTTGAGAATCATTCGGTTTTCTCTCTCTCTCTCTAATTACCACAATATCAGCTTGCCTTGCTGCAGCAGCTGAAGTGACATCCATTCTCTGCTCATGTGTAACTATTTTGAAAAAGATATTGGTCATAGAGACTAGGAGACCCTATTAGTTGGCCTCCCCCTTCTTCCACAGAATCCCAGTTTTACTCAGATACTCATTAGTCAGTGTAAGCAATCTTGGGTTTCTAGGGACTACCTGAGTGGGAGCAGCCTAGCAAAAGGACTGGATTTCCTGCTGGTCTGGGTAGATGGGGGCTACACAGTCATTATAATGTCACCTAAAAATAAATATGGTCTTATTTTATAAGCCATGTTGGTGAAGAAAAACATATCAAGTATATTACTATGATCCATTTTTGAAATTTAGAACACTGGACATTTTTTCCCCTAGAACGAAAAATCATTTGGGTACAAAATATCTTCTTTTAAAACCGGATGTGGTTACATAGGTGGAATAAATCTGGATGCATTATATACCTATTGTAAAATGACTTGGTTAGTGATAAAGAATAAATTAAACTGGACACTGCCAAGTAAATGTCAACCATCTGTAATAATATTAAAGACTTCTAGAATTTTAATGACTATCTTAAAAAACTAAATGCACCTAGGTGCTCTCAATTAAGATCAAATTAAAGTGCCTCTAATTTACCCAATTCTGTCAGTTCCATAGTTGTATGCATACAATATTCTTTGTCATATACAGCAACATAAATATTTGGTCAACTTTCAAGAGATTTAAATTTTAAATAAATCACTTCAATTAGCTTTTACTAGCCCTATTCTGCAGATAGAGATTAATAGTGAGCTAGATAAGAGTAGTTTCATGGAATGGGAGTATAAACCTGGTTGGAATGTGTTCAAAATAAATGAAAGATGAAGCAGGTATGATCCTGAGCTCATGAGTGTGACAGCTTAGTAAAGTATCTTCAACCACAATCTTGGTACTCTTGCCCCTTTCTAATGTTTGGATAAAATAATATATTTGAATAGGATATATGTGTATGGATTGGATGGATGTATACATACATATACACACATATACATAGGTACATGCTCTTTCCCCCACACACCTTAAATGATTATGCATTGCTATATCTCCTATGACTCACCAAGGGAGATAGTAACTTCAGTTTCTATGTTGATTCCTTCATAGACAGGTTCTAAAGACTTCAGTTAATGAACGTATGAGAATGCTTCAAAATACAATTATATTAGTATGAATGACTACATAAAGAATTAGATAAAATTAGTTTTATTAACTGAAATCTATTCCTAAGTACTTTAATATTTTCTCTAAAATTTGCTACGCATTCATTAACTTAGAAGACTGTGTTTTCAGATATTTTACTAAACTTCTGCCCAACCTTTGTAAACACCTCTTGAAACACTTTTTTTTTTAAGTTTATTTATTTTTGAGAGAGAAGGGGAGGAACATGAGTGAGGGAGAGACAGAGAGAGGGAAACACTTTCAATATCCTCATGATCCTAATTTTTTAATCTGGCCACTGCTACACCAACTGGTTCCACACAGGTTTTGTCCAGATCCATAGTATGTTGTAATCAGACAATGTAGTGCACTGTCAACAACAGATCTCTCTTCCTGCCCAAGGTTTCTCTGAGCCTGGCTTATGATGTCCAGGAGAATCCACTCTGCATTGACATATGCACAACTCTGAAGTGGGGGGACTTGTAGTGGGGGACCATCCCTGCCCAGTGGGAAATGGGGGAAATATTTTAAAAATACTTTATTCTTATATCATCCAGGTAGACAGTTCTGAGATGCATCTCACAAAGCTCTGTGAAAAGGCTCAGCCTCAGTTAGTAGCCTGTAATGTAGCTATCTCCATAACACACTCTTATATTGGTTTTGCCTCTTCCACTTTCCTATCCTTGTCCTGCACCCTTTCTCCCTGGGATCTCCTTCAAATTAACTACCTGTATAGCCAGGCTCTGCATAAGTTTTCGTCTCCAGAACACCATTTTTATTAATTGGAATCTATTTCCATTTTTTTACATGTTTTATTTAATCTTAATGGAAGCTGTAGTAATAATAAAATTGTAAGGGAAGATATGAGGTTGTTGGGAAATGGGGGCCAGTGTGGCCACAGAGTTTTTGGATCTTTTCAAACAACCAGATAAAAACAGAGAAAGCAAATATCTCACGAACAACATTTCCCAACAAACCCAGCTAGGATATCTCCACACACCCCAAATACATGCAGGGGAAGACAAACCACCAGTAGACACAAAATACGAGTAGCAACCAGAGGGAAGAAACAAAGCATCTGACAAACCTGAGAAAATAAGCAGCAGGTATTTACTGGAAAATAAAAATATTTTCCACATACCATAAACATAAAGCAGACGGAGTTGAGAAGCCGAAAGTGGAAGGGTTTTTGCGCACCCCATTAGTATTGAGTGCAGTCTACTCCAACCTTATGAACTCTTAAGAGTGACCAGGCAGATCCTTTTCGAGACTGGGCTTCACAGTGAGCAGAAAGTGCTAGGCATGGAACAAAATTGAGCAGGAGAGGGACAACAGAGACAAAGGAAAGAAAAGATTTAGATACAGTGCGTAAGAGCAAAAGAGCCAAGAACCTCAGAGAGCAAGTCACTGTATTTTTAATACTACATGAAAACAATAAAAGATGGTGCCTTTTATTGTTTTTTTTAATTTTTTTTTTTAATTTATTTTGAGAGAGAGAGAGATCCTGGGCCTGTGAGTGGGGAAGGGGCAGAGAGAGAATCCCCAGCAGGCTCTGTACTGTCAGAGCCGAAGGCAATTTGGGACTTGATCTCACAAACCATGAGAATATGATCCGAGCATCAAGAGCCAAGCGTTCAGCTGAGGCATTCCGAAGGTGCTCTTTAAATTTAGAAGATTTATCTGAGGGATGCCTGGGTGGCTTAGTCAGTTAAGCATCCAACTTTGGCTCAGGCCATAATCTCATGGTTCATGGATTCCAGCTCCTCAATGGGCTCTGTACTGACAGCTCAGAGCCTATAGCCTGCTTCAGATTCTGTGTGTGTGTCTCTCTTTCCCCTCCCCGCTCACACTCTGCCTCTCTCTCTCAAAAAATAAACATTTAAAAAAAAAAAGAAAGAAAACCTATCTGAACCAAGCTTCCTCCTGAGGTCTTGGAAAATTGAATTCACATTTAAAAAAAAAAAGCAACAGAAAACTATGAAGGTCAAATCCCTTAGTAAGTTACTATAAGAAAAAATATAAAAGGAAGTAGAATCACAGTCCCATAAATAATTGCAGCATTCCGTAAACATGCTAGAAAAACAGATTAGTATTGTAATGTAGCATTTCCAAAGGAGCAAAAAGGCATTAAGAAAATGATGGTGCAAGATGTGTAAACATAAATAAGATTAAGAAAAATTCAGAAATAAGGTGACAGATTTAAAGAAAGCATTGAAAATAAAAGAAAAATATCATTTTAGAAATGAAGGCCAAAGCCAAAGGATCACAAATGTAAATAAACACAACAAAAGAGTGCCTAAAGAGAAGCAAAATGGATGAAATTTTTGAAAATCAGAAGAAAATGAAGAAGGAAGGGAGAAGAAAGGTAGAGAGTTTCAGTTTGGGACTATGCACATGTTCGAGAGATGGTGGTGACAGTGGCACAACACTGTGAATGCATTTAATCCAACTAAATTGTACACCTAACAATGGTTAAATAGGGTATTTAATGTTATGTGTATTTTACCTCAATTTTCAAAAGTAAGTGAAGAACGACATTAAAAAGGGAAAGGGAAAAAGAGATATTAACAAATACTGTTGACAGTCAAAAAGGTTCTGTGAAAGAGAAGAACAAAACAAGAAAATGAATGAATACAAAAAATATAATTCAGGAAAACCTACCTGAAATTATAACAAAAAGAAATAACATACTGGAACGCATGTACTTGAGATTATTGACTTAGGACTACCAATATCTGCACATAATTTAGTGAAACCAATGCTTTTGAAAGCAGGAAGAAATACTTTTTTGCATCTATGCAACAATAGCACAGGATTTATAAGGAAAAATAGATTATCATTAGAATTTTTAACAGCAGCACATTATATCAGAAAAAAAATGAAGTAACACATTGAAGACACTTGAGGGAAGAGAATGAAACTGTATAAAGGCCATAGACAAATAGTTGTCAACATGTAGGAACTCAAGGAATATTATTGCCATAGATCTTTCTTTGGACTTTATGAAAGAATGAGCGTCAGACATCTAAAATGAGTAACACATTGACATATGTCAGAAGGGGGTATGAGCATTAAATATACCATCACCTATAGAACTAAGATTTAATGAGAAAGGTATCCTAGACTATAAAGAACATATAATCTGATAATATAGATACAATATAATTACCTTTAAAAAAAAGATAGGGGAAGAATAGAGACTGCGTATGGAAATAAATCTAAGCTGCTTTACATAACCATGATAGGGACCTTAATATAAATTTTGTTATTCTGAAACTATTCCCTGTGTAACATGGGATAAAGGAACTGAGTACTATCTAATTATATCATGTCCTAAATCTTTGAGAACCAAGATTTTCAACGTAGACAGAAGAAAATACAGATATAATACAGAAAAGGTAAAGTACAAATCCTGTTGCCCTGCATATGAATTGGAAATATTAGAATGAATTCTCTGAAAGAGCCGAGAAATGATGATAAGCCAGTGAGTGAACATAGAGCTAAGATTGTGGTTTTTATGTATCATTTCCTGTTAAAAGACACTGGGGCTTCTTGTAGAAATGGCCAATTCCAGGGCAGAAGTATATGCAAGATAACCTAAAATACCTTGACATGCCAAAGAGCAGAAGAAGGCCATTCTATAATGTCAGAAGACTTTGGAGCCAAATTGAAAGAAACTCCCATTGGCCAAATACAGGATGATGAATATCAAGAAGGATAAAAATAACAATCAGTTAAAACCCATCAAATATATTTATATTTTGTAACAATATTTACAATAAACAAATTGGTCATCTCCTGGGAATAACAGATAACTGTTCCATTATCTCAAAATTGGGTAAATAAAAGAAAACAATCAAACATTTATACTGCCACTCCTTTATGAACTATACTATCGGGTAGCCAAATAGTAGATGAAGAAAGCATTTCCTTATAAAATTATGCCAACCAGTAAATGAAAAAGAAGTAATAGAATTAAATATTACCTTTTTGCAACCCCAATAAATTAATATATCTGAGCTTTGAACATCAACCGCTATAAAGATTAAAAAAGAGCAAGTAGACATTATGTGCTTTCTCGTGAAACCCATAATATTGTCAAAGGAATTAAACCTGGGTCTCAGTGAGTGTTTAGATCCAGATGCCAGTCTGCGCGAGTACAAAAGGACAGAGAAACATGTGAAACTGCACCATCAATATGCATTCAGCAAAATTCAGATAGTTGACTCTGGAAAGATCAGATGCTCTGGATTCTTCACAGATATATTGTAAGAAATGGCTGAGAAACCTGTAGACTACCGTACATTAAAAGAGGCATAGAAGATGTATCAATTTTTTTTAAGTGGGCAAGGCTGTACCACAGTGTTCAAAGATGCTCACTTGAGTGATAAAACCAGAGGAAAATGCAAGGGGGTCTTTACCACACATACCAGGATCCTTGTTACTTGTGGAAGGAGGAGGGGTTATGACTGGAATAGCTCCATGAAAGTTGTTCTGGAGAGGCTGCTGTACTAGTGTTCTCTAGAGAAGCAGAACTGGTAGGATATATAGATTATGGATATAGATACAGGTGATATGCATGTACATATACATATATGCATATACATAGACAGGCTCACGTGACGGTGGAGGCTTCTGCAAGCTGGAGCACCCAGGAAAGCTGGTGGTATAATGCAGTCCAATTGGAAGGACCGAAAACCAGAGGAGCGAATGGTGTAAACCCCAGTCTATAGGTTGGTGAAGATGAGATGTCTCAGCTCCATCAGTGAGGCAGGAGAAATACTTCCTTCCTCCACGTTTTGTTTTATTCAGGCCTTCTGTGGATTGGATGATGCTCACCCACATTGGAGATGGCAAGCTACTTTACTGAGTCCATAGATTCTAACGTAACTCATCTGGAAATATCTTTGCAGACACGCCCGTTAGCAATGTTTAATCTGGGCATCCCGGGGCTGGTCAAGTTAACACATAAAATTAATCACCACAGCTAGTAATATTCTATTTCTTAACATGAGTGGAGATTTTAAGCTGTTTATCTTATAATAATTTTATAAGATATACATTTTTGTATGTGTTCTTCTATACATGTTTTATTTTACAATAAAAGGAATAGAATAAATAAAATACAAGCATATCCTATACCAATGATAATTTATATATCTACATGAAAGGTACATTTTGTAGGTAAGAATATTTTTACATTAATCATGTATAATGTTGCAACCTACTTCACAGAGCCAAGCTTCTTAACGTAATAGAAAAAATATCATTAATATTATTACCTCTTTCAAAATATTGGCAGTGTCTTAAACATCTTTTATGTTATTCCATGGATCTAGCATAATGGTGACAATAGCTACCATTTTTTTTTAGAATAGCTATCATAAACTGAGAGTTCACCATATGGTAGGCACTATAACAATTCCTTTACATTAATTATTTTATTTAATCTTCCTACCACCTTAACCACTGTGATTGTTAATCATCTTAAAGAATATTCCAAATAAGGATATTGAGGCTCATAGAGGTTAAGTCCCATATGTGAGGTACCCAACTCTACATGAAACAGAATTTAACCCTAGCAGTCTGACTATAGAGCAAGTTGTACCTCCAAAGCAGATGTTCAACAAATACTTGCAGCAATGACACTTTTTTATTGAAGTATGATCAACATACAGTGTTATATTAGTTTCAGGTGCAAAATATAATTATTCAACAATTCTACAATTACTCAGTGCCTATCACAGTAACTATAATCTTGATCCCCTTTATCTATTTCACCCCTCCCACCACCCCCTCTCCTCTGGCAAATAACAGTTCTATTTCTTGAGTTCCACATATTAGTGAAATCATCTGATACTGGTCTTTCTCTGATTAACTTATTCCACTTACCGTTGTACCCTTAAGGTCCATCCATGTACCCTCGAGGTCCATCCATGTTATCGCAAATGGCAAGATCTCACTTTTTATGGCTAATATTCCATTTTCTCTCTCTCTCTCTCTCTATGTATATATCTATATATATACATAGAGAGAGAGATATTTAGGTATATTTAGTTTCAAGTAACAAAGATATATATAGATATATCTATATATATCTTTGTTACTTGAAACTAAATTACTTCTTAATACCGTATACAAAAGTAGACTCAAAATGGATTAAAGAGTGAATGAAATGTGAGATCTGAAACCGTAAAACTCCTAGAAGAAAACGTAAGCAGTAATTTCTTTGACTTTGGCTATAGAAACATTTTTCTAGATGTCTCCTAAGGCAAGAGAACCAAAAGCAAAATTAAACTACTGAGGCTACACCAAAATAAAAAGCTTTTACACAGAGAAGGAAACCAATAAAACAAAAGAGCCATCTGCTGAATGGGAGAAGATATTTGCAAATGATAAATCCAGTAAAGCGCTAATATCCAAAATATATAAGAAATTATGCAAGGCAACATCCAAGGGAAAAAAATAATCTGATTCATTGAAATTTTTCTAAAAAATGAAATTTACTTTGCCTTCCTACCTTCTGTTCATTGCATCATTACAGATATCTTAAAAAGTCAATCATATTTGCGTTTGAGTTGAATATATTATACCAAATAATATGTATAATATAAATAATAATTAATGTAAATAACACATTATATCAAATTAATGAAATACCATATATCAAGAACATATGGTAATTTTCACAGAGTATATATAATTCCATGTAAAGTAAACATTTGGGCCCTGTAGTTTAAAAATAAAAGGAAGAAAAGGGACCCATCCCCAGATTTATAATCCTTAGGATTAATCTCCCAGAGTCCGCTTCCTCATTAGCCTCCTTTAATTTCCCAGTGATTTTCTTAATCAACACTAAATAAACAGTGAGATGGACCCAAAGAGTCCTTAGAAGAATCAGTGGTCATGTTGATCATACTTGCCACTTTTCAAATTACTTAACATGTTAAAAATAAAATGCTGTGGGTTTTGGCTACATTGTATGTGCTGTTTTAGCATCAGTACGAACCTTTGATAGAAGTGATTTTCATAGTTTTAACTGTTTATTCAGACAAATACAGGAAGTCAACATAATATAGAAAAAATAATGCAATTATTTTTATCAAGTTAATAAACATAAAACTTTTAAGTGGGAGCACCTTAAAAAGTCATTCTACTTAAAATAGCATTCATATCATCCAGTTTAACTTTAGGTTTTCTAAGAACAATTCACATAGACTAGATAATTAGATAATGAACTTGTCCAAAAGAATGATGACTCTAGAAATACCCTCATTTGCAGTTGTTTGAAGATAGGAAAATTTAGTAGTATTACTGGAAAAGGTAACCCAAGATACCATGAATGTAAACACCTGAACTAACCTCTTCAACTAATAGGTAGCTGATGCATTATTGAGAGCGAGAGGGAGAAGGCAGTGGGGAAAAAAATCCATTCAAGCAAGAGTCACAACTGGAATTAAGAGTTAACACTGCAATATCTGAATTTCAGTAGGATATGTGCTTTTCATAAAATTGTACATGAAACTCTATATTCCCACACCTTACTATTTTAAGAACACTTTTACATTATGCAGTAAAGCTGTGGAATCTACGTAAATATCACATGGTCTTCACTTTACAGTGAGGTTTATGGTTATGATACATGTTTGCTATTGCAAATATTATTACTAACATCATTAGAAACAAATTGCTTTCTGGGGCGCCTGGGTGGCTCAGTCGGTTGAGCGTCTGACTTCTGCTCGGGCCATGATCTCATGGTTCATGAGCCCGAGCCCCATGTCAGGCTCTCTGCTGTCAGCAAAGAGCCCACTTTGACCCTCTGTCCCCCTCTCACCCTGCCCTTTGCCTACTCTCTCTCTCTCAAAATAAATAAATAAACTTTAAACACAATATTTTAAAAAAGAAGCAAATTGCTTTTTGTTGCTATCATTTGTATTGGATTATACCCAGCAAATTTCTGTGTTATTTTTTTACTGAGTTTTTTTTTACTGAATTTTTTTACTGAGTTATTACCAGATTCTGTATGTTTAAAAATTCACTTGCCCTCTAATATGTTTTTTAATATTCATTTATTTTTGGGAGCGTACAAGTAGGGGTGGGGAAGAAAGAGGTGGGCAGAGGATCTGAAGCAGGCTCTGCACTGACACAATGACAGCAGTGAACTCCATGTGGGGCTTGAACTCATGAACCATGAGATCATGACCCGAGCTGAAGTCAGACTCTCAACTGACTGAGCCACCCAGGTGCCCCACTCTCTAATATTAATTTACCACTCTGTGACACCTTTTTTTCTCCTTGCCCTCCTTTCCTTCTATCATCCATTGAACAAATAATTATTGACTGTCTACAGTATACCAAACCCTATGCTAGACAACACAGTGTGACCCTAACTTCATGTTGCTTAACAAGGCAACATAAAAAAATACACAGGTAAATATCACCAAATGTGATATTTGCAAAATAGAAATAAGCTCTGAATGGTTTGGGAACATAGGAAGAAGCATTGGGCTCATTGGTAAGGGAGGTAGAGAGTGACACACTTCTTTGAACATCACCACCATCAACAATGAGGGGAACCGTTCCAAAGCCGGTAAATAGAATCGACATTTTCCCATAGGATTGTCTGCAACCAGACCCATTTCCTTCATTGCTCCAACTCATTGCTCTCCTGAGCTGGTCTCCCCTATTTAAAGCATCACTTAAAATATGTTGCCCTTAAAGGACTAAGATCAGGAAACTGACAGCTCACAAAGCAGTCTGCTGGCACCAGGGCTCAGAAGAACAGCCTCTAAAAGCAGAGGCTCCACTCGTTAGTCCAAACACAAGTTGTTATAATCCCTTTCTGCCTTCTGTGCTTATAATATAATACAGGCCTTCTTCGATTACAAGACACTTTGAAGATCTCACCTTCTCCCATTACTTGTCTTCTACATAAAATGCCCACAGATGTGAGTCTGTTAGAATGTGTGAGAACTGCACTTGATAATTTATAAACCAATACTTCCTAAGGTTTGAAATTCGTTAGGATTCAGTGGCGTTGAAAGGGGGCATGTTGCTGCAGGAGCACCCCCTGCTGACCACAAGGACAGATGTTGTAAAACTGGAGGTAGAAGCTGACAGGTCTGGAAATAATACTTAACCTTTCCCACTTAATCACAACTATTTATTGAGTTGTATTCTGTGATACAAAAGGACTGAGATTATACACTCAAGTGGCCAAAGCAATAATCTTTTTAAAAATTTAAAAACGGATACATTTAATAAGTTGACCCTTTCTAGAAAAACAATCACAAAAGGAACACACGGTTTGGCCAATTTCAAGCATTGCAGAGGTGTTTTATTCTCGTTTCCCCTCTAAAAGTAGTCTACACCGAAGTAGACCATGTTCTTACATGGGAAGATTCAATAGTATGAAATTGCCATTTGGTCCAGATACATCTATAAATTCAACATAATATTAACTAGAACCTAAATGGGATTCCTTCATTGATATCATAAGCTGATTTTAAAGCTCATCTCTAAAAGAATAGACAAGGGATTTTTTATTCGATATACAAAATATCAGAACACAATAGAAAGCTACAATAACTAAAACATTATGGTATTGCCAAAGTCAGTGCACCAGAAACAAGTCCAGGTGTTTGGAGGGAAATTAGAATGTGGTAAAAGTATCTTATAAATTAATTGGTAGAGGATTCAATGAATGATGCTGACACAATTGGATATAATGCCTCTCTTAAGTCATGCCAAAGAATATGTTACAGCCAGGTTAATAAACAAAGCAAAAGAAATAAAAGCAATAGAAGAAAACGTTTTTTATAAAACTAAGAGAACATAGGCCTTCCTAAATCAATCATAAAGTGATCTACAGTTTCTGGCTCCAAGAAATAGATATTATTTTGCATCTTACATAATAGTTAACATGGACATAGTGTATTTCCTCAGGCTCAGTTCTGATCTCCTTACCCTTACTCTTAACACCTACTTTGTTATTGTTACTAATCATGAACTTTTTTTGTTGAGATGAGAAAAATGAGGCAAATGGAAATGAATTGGGCTGGCTGATAAGTGTGGAGCCATGGACATAGTTTCAGGAATTCAGAAGCATAACTTATCCTTTCAAACACTTGGATTTCCTCAAACTAGTCAAAACTCAATGTTAGCTGGAGTATCTAGGTATCTGGCATGTGCTTTGAATGCTCTATTTTTCTCCTAATACTTATGTCTCAGTCCAGAAAAAACAACCCCCAAAAAAGCAAGGAAAAGAGACAACATCCTCTTCGTTTCAAGGGAAAGAACAGGTGAGAAGTAAAGCGCTTCAGCTGCCAGAAAGCTCACTTTAAAGCTAATGTGAAGAGGCATGTTAATGACCATACTAATCTGTGGAAGAAGGCCACTTAAAACGCCACTGTCTGGACCGGGTTAGGAATCTGTTGAAGAAGCCACTACCCGCAATTTAACATTCCAGTAATCACTCTGTAAAAAGACCCTTGAGCCACTGTGTGAAGGAAATGGTCTAGACAGCCCAGCACCAGGAATATGCCATTGTGTGTGTAGCAGATTGAGTTTACACTCTATTCCTGATTCACAAAGGGGGCGAATGTGCCAGTGGGCTGCGGGCCAGGACGTGGTGGGTGGTTAAATAAGTGTTCTTGGAGGAAGCAATGTTCTTTTGGGATCTGCATCGGCACACCAGCTGATCAACAAATGCAACAGTTTTGAATGAAGTTAGACAAAAAGATAAATTGGACATGCTCTTTTCCAATGTGTAAAGGGTGGGTACCCACCAAGTTTCAAAATTACAGACGGTCAAATTTCCAGGTAATTCTAAGTATCAATGTTTCTCTGGAAGGTTCATATGTGGAAGACTTGTCTATGCCAATTATACATGGGAGTTCTGTGACTCTACCTACACTACTATATTTTCGAAACTACCTACATGATTTGATTGCTCTTGAAAACTACACTCACTTTTCACTTACATTCAGATGAGCTGATAGAAAATGGGGACAGGAAGAAGTCTCGCTATTTCTGGTGGATTGGCAATACATAAGAGAAAAAGAGCTTGCTGCCAAAAACAATTTTTTGTCTTACTTTATTACAAAAGAATCTTAATTTTTTTAAATGTTCATTTATTTTTGAAAGCAGGAGACAGAGCATTCGTGGGGGAGGGGCAGAGAGAGAGGGAGACAGAATCCAAAGCAGGCTCCAGGCTCTGAGCGCTCAGCACAGAGCCCAACATGGGGCTCGAACCCATGAACCTGTGAGATCATGACCTGAGGTGAAGTCAGACATTTAATAGACTGACTCACCCAGGCACCCCTCATTACAAAAGAATCTTAAATCTCTACCTCTTTCATGAAGAATTTTGTTACTTAATGAAAAAGAGTACTCCCAGACCCCAAGTTGTTCGAATTCATTTCGTGCGATTATATATTTACTTGATATTATTTGCCTATGATTAATATAAGTGCTTTTATATTCAAGGTGTTTAATCTCATAATATTGCAATATTCTCGTATTGCACCCTGGGTGTTAAAGAAGAAAATAATGGGAAACAAAGATTTACATAAACATTTCCCCACAATTTGCTTTTTCCCAGCTTTGACAAAAATACTACTACTATCATGAGATTCACTTATGCAAAGTTCTTTTCCCTATCAGAACAAACACAGGAGTTTTAAAAAGACCTTTATCCCAGTGAGATGCATGGTCAGACATCTAACATATAGAACCATAAGAAATTATTTTAAGCGACTACACTTGTGGTAGTAAGTTACAGTCAACAGTAAACAGATCCAAGGTCCTACAGAAAGTCTCAGTCACAGAGCTGAACACGCAAGCCAGGCTCTGGAGTCGGAGAAGCTGAAGGAAGACCAAGGGAGAAAGCAGTGACAGACCCAGCTGCTGCTTCATGTCAAGGTGAGTCAGCAGATCAGCAATCACGTGCACGTGCTACAAAATAGCTTCCTTTCCACTTCCAAATCTCTCAAGCATCTCCCCTGTGGACTATGTCATACAAGGAAGAAGATCTCGGGAAATTTAGTTCTGCCTGGCTGAACTGACGTTTTAATTAAAAGCCATTTGATAGGTTTTCCGTGCCATTGACTTCACTGCTGATTTTTTCTCCTTCCTTCCCCTTGAGAAAACGAATATCAAACTGACTGATTTTGAGCTTTTAATCTGAACATGTTTAAATGTACTCAGGATGTTTTCTTTAGAAATAACAAAGGAGCAAAATAAAATATTCCCCATGACCCACTAGAGTACCATGCACAATTATGTTTCACATCCACACTTATGTTTTATGACTTGCAAGAGGTAAGTTAAATTAGGTTCCTAATTGAGATCCATGTAGTTTCATAATGAGCATTTTTTATGAAAACGCATGCAAATTGTCACTATCATAAAAAAATGTATCCGAAGATGTGATGCATCTGTATTATGAGGTGGGAAAATGAGTAAAGTTATAAAAGGCAGAAGGTATGTTTATGTTCAAGGCCCCCCTCCACTCTGGGTTGGGTGGGCTTATAAAAAATCACCTTGTTTCTCTCATATTTAATTGCCTCATCTGTAAAACAGGTGTGATCTCTTTAGCAACCTTCAATTCCAGGAAGCTTGTAACTTGAATTATCTATGATTCTCTAAAGTCTCAAGAAATGTAATGGGAACAATGGTTCTTATGAGGTGGCTGTCCTGAACAGATTTCCTAACTGCTTGGTATAATCAGACTCTACCCAGGCAGAAAACAGCAGAAGAGCGACTGGATAGATAGTAGCCATCAAGATGGTTTTTGTTGTTGTTGTTTTTAAGAACTTAACTGAGAAGAACAGTAAAATGCCTGGACATGCTAAGGTTAGCGACTATTTGGGGCAATCCTAAGCCTTTGAAACACATGGCAAGGAAAAACTGACCTTACCTGAGAAATACCTTACCCCGAGAAATAATGTAGCTGTGTTAAAAGAACCACAGGCACGTAATAAGTGAATGCTTTGAATCTCTATGGTTTTACAATGAGCCTTAGTGACCTCAATCAGGCTTGTGCTTTTCTGATCCACAACTCTGAAAAAGCAAATTTTGACTGTAAAATGTATTAAGATTTTAACTTATTTGCCATATGTGTTATCTGAAGGGGGGGGGAACCCTGCTGTGAAAACCTTTAAAAAAAAAAGTTTGACCACATTAAAAGAGTAAGGCACAAAAGGACAAAAGGATAATGATTTTTTCCCCCCTAAACTCCTGGCCTGAACATAAGTCCTCCAAAAGTCCCCCTTACCAGATGGCTAACCCAGCAAGGGAAGACAGCCAACTTGATTTCAAATGTGAGAGTGATTTTTTATTTAAATGAAAGATAGAAACTGTCTCAATTTTATTATATCTAAGAGGGGAGCTCAAGTGTTCAGCATGTGGGTCTGGTTTGAGTAAAAGTTTGTCTTTTTTTGAATAGAAATCATATGTAATCCCAGGCAGTGGCCTGAACCATTTGCTAATACTAATTGTTGTTGGTTGAAAGTGGAGTAGGAGATTGTTAAAGTCTTCCCTGGCAGAAACCTGATCTGTGGAAATGTACTTCACAGGAACTGTGATGAAGTTTGCAGCTGGCAGGGAGCATGACAGTGCAGCCACATGCGTCTCCATCTTTCCTTTGGCAACCAAATCGAGACTCACATGAAACAACCCTGGGAGTTAGTTGATGGCCCGAAATGCAGATCTGGCATTCTTTTCCTCCCCACCCCCTTCTCAGCCCATGATTTGACAACAAAAACTGAAGCTGGTGTATGTGCCATTTCTAAGAACATATATTTTCAAAAAATTATTATTTAATGATGTGGCTATTTTGAACTATGATTAATATAAGTACATTTAAGATATAACATTGGCAAGTCAGAAAACCACCAAGTAAGGCCAGATGTATAAACTGACCTGATGTTTAAATTTAAAACACCAGCATCAGACTGAAACGTCCGTTATTCCATGAGTCAAGTCACGGAGAATTCATACACAAATTATGCTTACCTGTTATTCCCGGAACGTAGAAATAATTGCCTTTTAAAGTTATTATTAACTAGTCTGTACATCATCAAGATAAGTGGATTTTGTTAAAACTATTGAATTATAAAATGAACTTTTGATTTTACGTTAGTCATGGCAATCCTTGAGAATCCAGTTATGTTCTAGGAACTTAATACAAATTGTCTTATGTTTTAAATTATCGTGAGATATATAAAATTGTTCCTAAATTACTGTTACATTCTCTTCTGATTTAGCTTTGTTCACTAATACCTAGATATCCTACCCCCATCAGTACCGTTGGGACTCTGTAGAACTCTGTCATTTTAGTTTCATTGGACATTACCATGACTACTTCCAGATCATGGAGAAAGGACTGAGCCAAGTACATTACGGGGAACTAGCACATAATATCAAGTAGCTATTCTAAATGCACTTTAGAGATGAAACATGTCCCCACTACCCATGCATTTATTAGCATTCAGTTAATGAATATAAAAGCCTGCATATGGTCCTTTTACATTTGTTAGAGTTAATAATACTCTAGCTTTTCAACCGTTTGCTATCACCATTTCACAGACAAAGAAACATGGTTCTAGGGGTCCTGAGCAGAGCTGGGGCTCAACACCCACCCTTTCCACACACCTACTCATCTAGTAACAAGAAAAAGTGCAATTACAGATCCTGCCTTGGGAAAGGTGTAGAGTAGCCCATCTCATGAAATAAACGTAAAATGGAAAAAAAAATTATGGCTTATCATTTATCAGATATCATAAAGTGTCTTACTATCCTTGGAATATTGTAGAACAAAACCCTATCAGAATGCTGCCATTGGCCGATACAATAAAACTTTGTCCTGCTGCCTGGCAAAATCTCTTCAGTTCTAAACATTTAAGTGAAAACTATGTCTTTCACAAGTTACTGTTCTTTATTACAGTATACTTTAAACATATTATGAAAATTTCATCTAGAAGTATATTATTCTTTTTAAGCAATTTTATGAAAAAAGTCTCCTTGATTTGGTTTTGGGGTTTTTTGTCTGTCTGTTTGTTTGTTTCTAAATCCTCAGGAGAGGCTGGAATAGATGAGCAAAAGTAACATTGCGCTACCCACAAGAATAAAAGCTGGTGTCCTAGCTTCTAATCCCCTCTTAAGACAAAATTTTCCTCTAATGAGTCCTTCTAAATGTATGTTCCAGCTTCTACAGCTACGAAACATGACTATTATCAAATGTTTACTATGATGTTCTCCTCTTCCTTTCACTGATGCACATTTGAACCAATGTTCCCCCCCCAGTCCTTCACTATCCCCATCCTCCAGCCCTGCCAGACTTAACCTCTCTCCCAGAACAATGACACGCTTGAAGCCAGGACCCATGTCTTAGCCCCCAAGACCAAGCACAGCGTCTGGCTTGTGATTTAAATGAATTGAGCTGCTTAACTGGAACTTGCTGTTTTCATAGAACAGGTAATCCTATCTAATAAACCAGTGCTTCCCAAACTGTGCTGTGAATTGGAATGACCTGGGGAGCTTTAAAAAATGCGGGTGCTTGGGTCCTACTTCCTGAGATTAATTGGTCTAGGGTGTGACCTGAGCATCAGAAGGTTTTAAAGTTCCCCAGGTGATTCTAACAAGAAGCCAAGAGTGAGAGTCACTCCAATAGCCAAATGCTTCACAAATTGAAAAATGCCCCAAGTGAGCCCATGTTTGCAGGGTAATGGCGATGTCTTAGGTCATACCATAGAGATAGCCTTTTCCCCTCCCTCAGTGGCCCCATTCCCTGCTCTTTGGGAATGAGCAAAGTGACGGCTCTTGGCTTCTAAACCAGTTTTAAATCAATGCAACAAAAGGAACGCCCCCAAACGTTTAATGAAATGCATTTAGATGGAATTTTAAGTTGGTTTTTGAGCAAATTTTCTTCTAGAAAAGAATATCATTTTACAAACGCAGGCAAAAGGGACGAAGGCACATCATTTGCAACTGTCACTGCCTCTGATACACTGGCTTCCATGCCAAGAAAAATGACTATTCGTTTCTTCACACAGAGCCAATATATTGCAATAGCTGACCTTAAATTATATTACTAACCGTGGCATTATTTTATACAGTTTCTTGGTAGAGATATTTTAAACAATCATTATCTTTATGTTTTAATTTGCTTCAAAAACTGTTTAATATTGATCTGTTTCATCTCTTTTATTTCTGCCAAAGAAAGAAAACTAGCACACATGTCAAGGTTTACCCCAAAGTGCTCAGGCCATTGTTTTACTGCGAATCCTCTAGTCCTCATTCAGCTTGACTCATTTGTTTATCTTGAATTGCAGTCCTGTGGTTTTTGTTTGTTTATTTATAATTAGTCACTTGCAACCAATTTGTAATAACAAGTAGCTACTTAGGACCCTTACCCCCATCTGTGGCAGAGACTGCTAGCTGACCACTAAAGCTATTTCCTTTTCTTGCTGGGCAAGCAACAAGGTACACTTTCCAATCCTTTGCAGTCCGATATGGTCACATGATGTAAGCCAATGCTCTATGGGCAGAAGTGATGGGAGCCCCTTCCAGGCCTGACCCAATCTCCAATGCACATCCTCTGGTGGCACTTTTGTTTCCCTCTTCCATCAGTGCTAAATTTCTACAGTCTTAAGCGACTGAAGATTCCGGGGTATATCAGTGACAGGGATACTACCCAGCTCAGAGATGTTTCTCCCCCCCCTTTTTTTTTTCTTTTTCAAGTTTATTTATTTGAGAGAGAGAATGCAAGTGGGGGAGGGACAGAGAGTAAGGGAGAGAGAATCCCAAGCAAGCTAACTCCACACTGTCAGCACAGAGCCCAATGCAGAGCTCAAACCCATGAACTGGAAATCATGATCTGAGCCTAAGTCCGATGCTTAATCCACTGAGCCACCCAGGTGTCCCGAGCTGGTTCCCCTTCTAATAGAGTTCCACGTAATATTGATGCAGAAATGGCTGTCTCAGCTGCCACTGGTGTCTGAGACAATTAGCACCCTTGAGTCCTCACTACACCCCTTTGAGGAGCTGGTCACTCACCAGGACAACACCCTCAAGAGAGCCTCTTAGCTCCTAACCCCTGCCCTGCGGACCCTGCAGGCGCCCTTTCTTACCCATTTTCCTTCAGAGTTTGATGGTGGTGAGCATGTGGGGAGGAGGATTGAGAGAACATTTTTGAGTGCCTGCATGTGCTTCTTTATACATTATTACATTTTTAGTCATCACAAAGCCCCATGAGGTAGGCATCACTATCCCCACTCTAGCTAAGGAAAATCTAAACACTCACACAAGGTTACCAGCTGGTTAAGTGGCAGGTTCCAGCTACAGAATGGCTCTTCTGACTAGAAAGCCAGGGATCACAGACCCTCCTGTGCTGACATAAGCCCACCCTACCTCCCTGGCTCAGGGTCTCCCTTGGAGCAGGCACCTCTGGGAAGGACAGTGTGGGAGCCTGTCTGCGGAAGCCAAGTTGTTTCACGGAGACCAGAGTGGGTGGAGGATGTGTTCCTGGCCTCCTCATTTAAAACTTGGAACACATTTTTCCATGGAAAAAATATTAGGCAGAGAGAATCCATTTTTGTAATGTATGCAAAAGCACTTTGCAAACCATCAAGGAGTATGTAATATGCCTAAAAGGAGTTACTACTCTGCAGTACATTTGCACTATAATTCCAACACTTTGTGGATTAAATAGCCTGTTGTGAAGCAGAATTTAACCGCTAACTGTTAGGCTGATTGTCTCAAAGGAAAAATACATTCCAAGGGCCAAACAACTGACTTACAACAGACATTTGGAACCCAACCCATTCATAAACTGAGAACTGCCTGGATTAACATGAAGAGGACACATCATCACCATCTTCATCAAGTATTATTTATTAAAGGCAGTGCATGGGGTGAAGGCTTCAGTGTAAAGGAAAAAACGAAGGGAAGTGTTAATCTAATTTTTTAATGGCTGCAATTCCACGTCCTGGTTGTGAATGAACTCAAGCTGTTCCAAAACATCCCACTCATCTTTCTTTTTACTTCCTTCCCCTCAATTGAGCACTTATCTTTTACTCTCCTTTCTTTTTATTTTCCTCTTGCCATTCCATTTTTTGGTCTCTCTTCCACAGCTATCCAACGTTTATTCTTGCACTAAGCAAACTCTTTACAAGGGCTCACTATATTCTCAGACTCCGTGATAGAGTCTCGAAATACCAAGATGAGCAAAACGCAGTTCTCAGTGCACTCCAGAGCTGACAGTCAGAGAGGGAAACCTATAGACAAACCAAATTCTGCCCCGATAAATATAAATAGACACATCGAGAGTAGAGAGGGTGTTGTCTAGGCAGAAGGAGCAATGTTAGTTCCTTTTTTGCTCACCTCACACCTGCATGCCCTCTTCCTCCCTTCTTGGTCCACACGGGTGTAAATCCTCATCACTGCTCTTCATTACTTCTCATTACTGCTCTACAATTGTCCTAACCAGTCTCCTGGCCTCTGTCCTTCCCACTGTAACTCAATGAGTATATTGCTGCCAGATGAATGTTCCCTTGGAACAGCTCCAATTATATAGCGCCCCCTGATTATCTCATTGATACTTCTCGCTATCAGAATTTTATGATAATTCCCAGCATTGCATTTGGAGGCCTTCCATGGCTTCATCCCTACATAGAGCTCCCTTATTAGTCAAGTGGAACTGCATGCTATTCCCCAAATCACTTCCTTCCTTATGCTATTCCGTCTTCCTTCCTCTACGGGGCTTCTCATGCCACGTAGGCTGAAATTCTATGCATCCTATAATACTCCACTCAAAGGCCATTGGCCGAGCTTTACTTATACCCCCCAGCTATGGATCTTTTATTGCTTATTTGGAGGAAGGAACCAGTGTTTGCTGCACATCTTTCATATATCAAGCCCGGTGCTGGGCACTTTTCATGTATTTTTCTATTTAGTGTTCATAACATCTCTGTGAAGCCTGTTGGTTCCCCCACTTTCAGATAAGGAAACCAAGGCTCTGAGAGGCAAAGTGTGCTCTAGGTAAGAGTATGGGAGAGCCAGAATTTGAAGCCATATACATGTGGACTTTGAAGGCCATGTTTGTCTCTTTCTGCCAAGCCTCGTTGCTTCCTTCATCATTTCTCTTGCAACAAGAGACTTGAAAAGTGGTATGTGGACTCCTCAATATCTCTCTAATGTTGTGGATACTTTTAGTTCAGAAACTTGGTCTTACACATCTTTGCCTACCAGACTGCCTACCACCATGACTGGAATTGTAGAAACTTAAATAATGTGACATTGATGTGAAAGTGCCACACTGGCATGACATTGAGGGATTCAGTCAACAAGCCATATGCAACTTACCTCATCAGTAAGCAACCTGTGGAATCATATGCCCATAGAAACATTAGTACAAAGAATCAGATATGGAGTTTTCACTGGTGCAATTCTCTAAAGAGATTCTGAATAGAACAAAAACTAGAGATACTGGCCCTTGGTGTTTGCATCTGGCAAAGTTGGAGGATAGGCTAATGAACGTCAGCAAATACTGAAAATGCTTTGTTTATTTGCTTAGATATTCAAAGTGAGCCATTTGCCAAATTTGTGGACCCAAGGACAAGACCGAGACACAAACAAATGTTTTTTCTCAGCCAGCAATAGCTTCTAATACCATCTGGAAACCTATACCAGTTAAGAAAGAAACAAATATGCCTTTTTTTGCTTTCCTTCTAAGACCTCAAAGCTGGTAAATCTGGGATCTGTAGGGGAGGGCAAAGAAGAGAGTTCCAAAAATGGAGGCCCTCCAGAAAAGTCAAGCCCCCCAGAAACCAAGGCCTCAGATTGCGGAAGTGATCGAGAGTGTGTTTACGCTGATCTCAGTGGCTCAGGAACAAAATAGAGGTTGCTGCTATCTCTGTTCACACTGAAAGAGCTTCCCTGTGACCCAATTTAGAGTTCAGTCCAACCCTGTAAATTACTACGATATTTTTATTGATACCATGAAAGTGTACCCTTGTTTCTCTATTGTCACAAAAGCATGTTGTTGAAACACTTAAAATATCTTGGCACACTTTAAAAGTGCTTTTTACAAAAGAGACATGAAATTAATGGTGCATTTCAGTCAACACGTCCTTCGCAGTGCTTTCCTTCCCCTTCCTCAAAGCCGCAGAATAAAACAAAGTGGGTCCAAACAAGACCTCTGAACATTTCTGCGATGGGAATAACATCTGGGTAGTCAGGAATGGGAATCAATGTTGCAATCTCCTTGCATACCCTAATGCACACATGAACAGCATTAAGCTAGTTTTATCATCAGATTTCACTTTTCAGTGAAGTTTTAATTACCAACCCTTGTAATGTCATTTCTGGGAGGGGGCCTTGCAGTTTACCTCCTATTTTCTTGCTTCCCAAATCTTTCCTCTGCTGTGCTCCAGCCTCCTCTGTTTCCTGCCCCCATTCAGAAAGCTTCAGATCCAATGTGATCATTCACCATTCCAGCACCATCGGGTTTTTTTGAACACCGTATTATCCTAACCACACAACAGTTTCCAGCCATCAGGCACATAATCTTAGCTGCACATTAGCCTGGAAATGGGCTTTTCCCCCCTTTGGTTATCTTATCCATAACATGTGCAACTATTACCTCATTCATCCTTGTGCTGGTTCCAGAGATTAACCCCGAAACTGTCATGATAAACGCACAATTTAAAAAATAGTCAGTTTCCTCAAACGTCTTGTCAGTCTCGTTTTAAATTTCATCCCCTGTTGTGACATGGCTACTAGAACTTGCTGTCTTTTATACTGTCTCATTTCCAAACATTAGAGCCAAGTATGATGTCATATGGTCTAGTAGCATAGCACTTATCTAAAGGAAAAAGCCCATCCAGAGCTCTCCCCAATGTTTTTATTTGTTGTAATAACACGCATAGCCCAAGTTAGAAAACATATTTTTAAAGGAAACCAATGAGACAAGCTTTAACCTTTAACCATGAAAAAGATTCCTTAAAATTTTAAAGGAAAGACAAATTCTATCCCGTAGACACATTAGGCTTTGACTGGAGAGGGTTTTTCATCAGCATTCAATATTAGCAAGATCTCTCCACTAGTCAAGCTGCAATTTTGTCATAAGCACTGTGCAGGCATTATGGAAAATGTTAGGAAGTGAGAGATGGTGTTCATGTCCAAAGCAATTTAATATTTAATCATTTTTAAAAAGGAAAATACAACAACCAAGACTCTCCCATTTTCTAATTGGCACCAGCGGTGCCATATTTAAATGGCATAAAGGGAAGATGGTGTCATGGGAAACAGAAGGCAAGGACCTAGGAACATGAGAAGGGGCAAGTCTCTTACATCTCCTCATTTATTAGAGATAATCTGTTCTATCTCTGAGCACTTGGGAAAGATCAAACAAACAATTCACACAAAGGCACTTTGTGACTATAAAGTACTATATGGTAGCATCTGTCAATTTTAAGTCCCCACTCTTAATTTTCAAAAATTATCAGAAAAAAAAAAAAACGCAACAAAATAAAATAAAACAAAACTGTGAGAGTCGGCACTCTGCATGCCTTTTGCACTCTGTACGCCATTTGCACTCTGTACACCTTCTCTCCGAGCACTGACCGCACGGTAGTATGATCCTATCTAACATGATTGTTCCTCCTACAAGCCGACAGCCTCCTTCAATTCTTCTTTATAGCTCTGCTGCCAAGGGCAACCTTAGGCCATGACTCTTGATTGATTTACATGCTAAGTGAGTACCTATATGAGACCTCAATTTTTATTAATTCATTTCTCATTTTATATCTTTTCATTAAACCCTGAAGCTCTTGTCTTTGCCTCATTTTATGCTGTCTACGAAGAATGTTCATTTTGGTCCCACTTCCCCAAACTGCTTCTACTCTTACTTCTCTGTGGAGGAAGCACAGGTGGGAGTATAACCTAAGAACCTGGGGATGAAGAGCGAACATCTTCTAGGAGTGAAACTTGAATATAGGAATCCACGGTGCAGAGTACAGATGTCTAACTTAGAAGGGAATGGCTCTGGGGTGCAGACTTCACTGTAGCTCATTAAGGGTGTTGATATGGCCAAAGAAAGGATATGTTCATCACAATCAGAAGAAGATGGTTATCACCAATGGATACATGGAAAGAGAACCAGAAAGATGGATATTGACAGAATGACTCCAGCATTGTTGGAGGGACAGGAAAGATACCCTCCAGTGGAGGGGGCCGCATCACCCTCAGGTGAGGCAGTGAGAAGCACAGGCGTCTGAGATCTGAAATCACCTCAGGCTGAATTCCACCTCTATCATTTACCAGCTGTGTAACCTTTTTTTTTTTCTTCAAAATATTTCCCGTTTTTACCGGGCATACTTACATGCACAATTATTATTTAAACAAATTTATTTCAGTACATAGTTTACAACCAAATATACTGTGAATATTTTCTCTTTTACAACAGTTAAAATACTTGCAAGGTATGGAGAAAACATAATTTATTATGCTGCCTTGCTGGGGAAATATAGATAGATTTTTTTCCCCCAAAGATACTTTAGTCTCTTCACCATGCATTGAGAAGAAAGGGGTGTCCTTGTCTTCTATAGCTTTCTATACATGATCGAAACTTGCCTTTCAACTTAGCTTTTTAATTTGCTTCTTGGGCCCATCTAATCATCAACCAGGTAATCCATTTTGGTTTTCCCAATTTCTTTCCCATTTGCTTCCTCTTTTTAGTACCCCTGGTACACACACCCACTTCCAATACTTCAGTATCCTATCCCTCACCTCTAATATCTGTCCCCTGCCCTCTCTTCTTCTCACTTTACAGAGGCTTCCTTTCCTTCTCAAGATGAGGTCTTGATTGATTTTGATCAACTCTCTACCCAAAGCTTTAGCCTCAATTCCACATTAGGAGCAGCCTTTAATAATATGAAGATAGAGTTCAATTATTTAAAGGAAAAAAAGAAAAAAAAAACACCTTGGTAGAGATACATGTATTAAGAAACATAGAAGTTGATCACAATGTAGATATAGCTGACTTTTTTTTTTAAAGAAGATTTTTGGAGAGGGCAGGGCAGAGGAAAGTAGTTAGTACTTTAAGGAAATGTTAGGGACCATGATGAAAATCTGTCCACTATTTCAAGGCGACTAACAAATGATTATCTCCCAGTTAGGACATTGGAATGACAGCCTTTACAGGTTATGAAATTTGCATGACAAATACTGCATATGTGAGTGTCCATAAACTGTAACTTTGAATTTTTAAAAAAATGTTTTAATGTTTATTTAGTTTTGAGAGAGAGAGAGAGAGAGAGAGAGCGCACGCGCATGAGCAGGGGTGGGGCAGAGAGAGAGGGAGACACAGAATCTGAAACAGTTCCTGGCTCCGAGCTGTCTGCACAGAGCCTGATGCAGGGCTCAAACTTAAAAAATGCAAGATCATGACCTGAGCTGAAGCTGGACGCTTAACTGACTGAGCCACCCAGGTGCCCCAATAGTAACTTTGTATAGCAAGGCAGATGCCAGCCAGCAAAAAAGTAGTGCCCGAAGATGGCTATTAATTCTGGAGTCCTGGAAACAGGAAGTGCTCATCCATCACATGGCCCCACACCCTGGTAGAAATGTCTGAGGAAAGCAGTGAAGCTGGCCGCAACGGCATTTACACATGGAACACCTCTTGGGCAGCCAGGTGTCACGGGGCACAGACTCACAGTTGTCATGCTCCCAGTTCCAGCCATAGAAGTGGGGGGGAAGGCACACAAAGACCCCATCATGTAGGTTCCCCCATTCAGACAGCAGGTTTTACTTAGTTCCTAACTATCCTGGATTACTAAGGACAGCACAAATTGGAAAGACCAATGACAAATTGTAGGCTCCTCCTAGGACCATTTGTGATCATCTCTTAAGGTTGGGTCTCCCTGAGAGGGACACGCAAGTTCACGATGGCCCAAACAGCAACTAATTCCAGTTCAAATGCTTTGGAAATGGCCATGAAGAAAATCACAGTGCAAGAGAAGCGCTGTATCTTTCTGTGGTCCACAGCTCACTTTCCCCAGAAGATCTTAGGGGAAGCGGGAGCCAGGATGTCCAGGGACCAGGGCTCATCACCAAATTTTGTCCCAAGGAATGCTTTGACCCCAGCCGGAGACTCAGCCTTGCCTGGGACTCTCCTTCCTCAACAACTACCAGCTGTGCCATGGTCTTATGTAAGTCACTTAACTGCTCTGATCTTTGGATTTTCATATGTAAAATAGTTTTATTGTATACAAATGTAAATTTATGTAAAATTACACAATGCCTGACCTGTAGTAAAAGCTCAGTATTAATGGCTATTATTATTACTGTTATTGTTACAGATCTTCCTTGACTTAGTTACATCCCAATAAACCAATTGTAATTGGAAATATCTGAAGTCAGTGGAAAATTCACTTACTACACCTAACCTACTGATCATCGTAGCTTAGCCATGCCTCCCTTAAATGTATGCAGAAGCCTACAGCAGCTTAGCCTTGGGCAAAACCATCTAACACAAAGCCTATTTTATAATGAAGTGTTGGACATCTCAGGTAATTTACTGAATACTGTACCCAAAGTGAAAAACAAGAGTGTTTATATGGGCACAGGGAGTTCATAAATGTGTTGGTTGTTTGCCCTTGACCGGAAATGCACCTGCCCTTGATGGGAAATGCACCTCACTGCTCCTGCTCAACCTCACGAGAGGATCCTACCACATATCACAAGCTCAGGAAAAGATCCAAATTCAAAATTTGAAGTACGTTTTCTACTATACATGTATCACTTTCATACCATCGTAAAGTCAGAAAATTGTAAGTCAAACCACTGTAAGTTGGGGACAGTCTCTATTAGCTACTGTAGGTTGATGACGCAGGTACTGAGATCATTCAGTTAACTCTCCTTCCTTTATTTTAATGCTTACCATGCAACCTACTTATTATAATTTTGCTCCTCTGAAAAATTCATCTAATGGGAAAGAATGAGTTGACTAGTGAACAGAAATGGTTAGTATACTACTTTTTGTCAAAAACTCCTAAATTGGAATGATTATTTTTATACATCAGTCTTTGGGGGATGTGATAACTGAATCCTCGGTAGTAAAAGTACCTATACTTATTATAACATAACATGTGTTAGTTTTAGACTAATTCTGAGAATCTATCCCTGGGATGTAGAAACCCTAGGAGGGATTCCTACAGTACCATTTGGTCTGTTCCAGGTAATGACCCTTCTCTTTTTCATTGGTTACTTCTCTGAACTGTAACACAGGGACTTCAAGAAAAAAATTATTTTTCTATTATTCTTTTGTGGTTTTTATTTTTCAGTAAGATCCTCGGGTCTCTCACTAATAAAATGAGAATAACAAATACAAGTTTGGGGGTGGATTAGATAAGGTAATAAGGGTATGAGAGTGCTTTGCAAATTGCAAAGCAGTGATAGGTGTTGTTTATTTATTAAATGCATTTAAAATATTTATTGAGTGCCTACTACATGCCAGCAACCATTTGAGGTATAGGGTGGTAACTGAAACAGAGTCTTTGCCCTCACTCTGATGGGAAGAGACAAACAATAAACAAATAAATAGATGATTGTAGTGTGATAAGGAAAGTCCTGTGAAGAAAAGTGAAGCAAGTTAAAAGAAACCTAACATGATGGAGTAGGGTGACTAATGAGATTACTTGATCAGAGACCTGGAAGGAGTGAGAGAGGGAGACAAGCAGGTAAAGTAAATAGATAAAGGGGTAAAGGGAAAGACAAGCAAAGGCCCTGGGGCAGGTGGAGGCTGGAGGTGGGGAAGCATGCTTATTAACTAAGGGTCTTTCTAGGATCAGATGGAAGCAGGATTCACTTATTCAAGTATTCAAGAGGAAAGTTATATCATCCTGAGCATTTTATGGCAGTAGGGCCCTCTAGAAGAGAGCAGAAAAAGGACTGAGACGGTAGTTAAAGGATGCAGGGACTGGGGATTGGTGGTACCCTGCACTGAATCTAGGGAACAGGCACAGTTAGAAAAAAAGATACCCATGGGGCAAAGCAACAAGATTTTACTTTGATCTCTCTTTCCCTTTCCTCCCATCAGTGTCACTCCTGCCCCAGAGACCACTGGACCCTGGTCTCAGGGAAGAAAATATTGAAATGTCAGCAGCGTTGCAAGTGGTCTCATGTAGCAGACTAGGAGGGGAAAAGAGCACAAGAGACAGGAAATGCCAACTCATCGTCACGGACAGAAAAGAGCATTTTTGGCTAATGGGCTGCAGGGTAGTTGCTACTGAGTGGACGTTCATCTTTGATGCAGACAAGTTGCAGTCTGCCTGAATTATAATTTTTGAGGGTTTTCTTCTGTAATTTTTTTTCTCTTGAGGAAAGAGGAATTTCTTACAAATCAATCTTTATTTCTGTCTTGGTGTAGTTTTTAACTCTATGCAGAACAGTACAAACAAAATATTCTTATTCCAACATGGCAAATCACTCACAGAATTTGATTTCATTTTATGACCATCAGTAGCTAGCTAGATATTTATTTATTTATTTATTTATTTATTTATTTATTTATTTATTTATTTATTTATTTTTAGAGAGACAGAGAGAGTAGGAGCAGGGGAGGGACAGAAAGAAAGGGAGAGAGAGAATCCCACACAGTCTCCGTACTGCCAGTGCAGAGCCCCACGCAGGGCTCAGACTTTTGAAACTGTGGGATCATCTCGGGGCACCTGGGTGGCTTAGTCGGTTAAGCATCCGACTTTCGCTTAGGTCATGATCTCGCGGTTCGTGGGTTCGAGCCCCGCGTCGGCTCTGTGCTGACTGCCAGCTCAGAGCCTGGAGCCTGTCTCAGTCTGTGACTCCCTCTCTCTCTGACCCTCCCCTGCTCACGCTGTCTCTCTCTCTCTCTCTCTCCTAGAAATAAATAAAACATTAAAAAAAGAAAAAAGAAAAAAGAAACTGTGGGATCATGACATGAGCCGAAATCAAGAGTTGGACGCTGAACCGACTGAGTCATCCAAGGGCTGTTCAGTAGCTATTTATAAATGATATATGAATCATTCAAAATATGTTTCAGAGAAATATCGGTGAATGTTTCATTTCCAGCTAAGAAATAGCTGAATGGTTCTATGCATGTGATAGACTTACTTTATGTATTATTTGCAGAATTTTATGTTAAACTTTACACATGAAAAAGAAGTAGACATCCCCATATTGACATACAAAACCTTCTGTGTACAAAAAGAATGATAACGTTATCTGTGAGGAAACATTTTTATTATTTATTTATTTATTTATTGAAAGACAGAGAGAGCAGGGGAGAGGGGGAGAGGGAGAGAGAGGGAAAGTCCCAAGCAGGCTTCACATTCAGCATGGCACTCGATGGAGGGCTCAATCCCACGACCCTGGGTCCATGATCTGAGATGAAATCAAGAGCCAGATGCTCAAACAACTGCATGACCTGGGCGCCCCAAAGGAAATATTTTTTAAGAGGAAATTGTGTATGTGTGTTTACTATTGTTATTTTGTTGCTTTTGTCACCTTGGATACTAATTGACAGAAAGGGGGTAATGCTAGCAGGATTTTCATGTATCTGTCTCTCTTGTTACGGGCCACAAACCCTTTGCAGACTCTGGTGAATGTTATGGCCCTTTCTCTCACAATTAACAGACACAAAACTTGGCTTTCAGTTTCATCAGCTTATGGACCTACTGAAGTTTATGTGTGTCCTACCCACCCAGGGTCAAGAACTTCTGCTCTATAAGATTTCTGGCCATGGTGGGCTCATGGCCTCAGTCACGATGGAACCAGAGTCAGATGACTTACCTTATTTGTGTTTGCCGGATTTAATGTGTAGATAATTACATTAATCTCCACCTTGTAAAAGAGGGAAGGCTAGGCACTCAGTCCATGAGCTGATTCCTCCTAAGAAAGACAGTTGGGAGCACAAACTTTATGGGGCTCACATATTTGGAAAATTATGTAAACTAGCAAGGGCCATATCCACAGTGTGCACATTTGTATTCACGAAAGAATGTGAAGAATAGCTCTAATGAGTGTTTTCTTATATGTGGTCATTTTAATCCCCCAAATTGATGGAAAGCCCCATAATATACAAATGGTACTCCTACATGGACAATTACTGAAATTATGTATCTATACGACTTGACTATGAAGAGCCTGGGATATGCAGCTTTTTCTCTTCAACCCACTGTCATGGGGGATAGTGTGATGCTTTCTACGCTGGTCCCTACTTGTAGTCTCTTATCTTACAAGTAGCTGAGTCTAAAGAGATAGAGTCAGAACTAGAAAAAAGAATATTTCTGAGAGTATGGATTTTTACTTCCTGCCAAGCATTCTATTCTCATACACCCTTGTGACCCTATGGAAATGGGAACCATAAAAATATTTTCTGGCTTGGAGGTTAATCTATAGTTCACTTTCTCCAATGTGCTCCACCAAAGACCAGATGGGATACTAAAATGAACTAGGTTTTGACTACAAAGCACCCTTGTAGCCCGAGGCAGGGGAAGGCATTACAAATATGTATGTTATGTGGAAATCCCAGCGGGATTTCTACAAAGAGCCTGTCTGAAGGCGCATGTCCACTCTGGGAAGCAAACCACTCTGAAATTCTCAATTCATTCTGAGCACTGACCCTGCAGCATGGGTACGAAGGCCAATTGGAACCATGTGTATGGGCTACCGCTCTGGGCAGACCGCAGTGCCCTTGCCACACGGCCTTCTGATTGTGGCCCCAGAACCTTCACAGTCACACACTTGCAGGCAAGCTCTCTAAAGGCATGGACTTTGGTTCCAGAAAAAGCATATCTCTTGTGACGGAGAAGCACAAGCTTGGACATCACTCAGTCCTTGTTGAATTCTGGCTCTACCAGGTCAAGTGCTATGATCCGAGGGAAGCGACTGAATTGCGGAGCTTCCTGTGTCCTCATGTGTATGCAGAAAGAATAATCATGCCCATCTTGTAGGATATTACAGGTATTGAGTAAGAGAATTGACTAGTATAGGGAAGCAAGCTAGCAACTGCTTAAGAGCTCTAAATTCTGACAGCTTCAGTTTCTTCCTCTGCAAAATGAAATAACAAAATACTTACCTGATCAGGTTCCTGGTAAGGATTCAGGGAGTTAATATAATTAAAGGGCTTTAGCTAAAGTTTGACACATATTAAAGGCCCAATAAATGCTCACATTAATGGATGATGTACATATAATACTTAAAAGTGTGCTACGGTTAGGTAGGAGCTAAAAAATGGCAATATCATTATCCTTTTATTTTTTTCCCTAAACATAGTATGAAGGGAAAACCAAGGTTTATTTCTCTTCTCCTACAGACAAATTCAGTATGTTAAGTGTCCTCAAAGCCATCTCTTTTAAAATGGCCTAAAAGTTTGTGTACCACATCCAGATTGTCTCTACCAAACTCAGTCTGTGTCAACTCCCCAAATTTTCTAAAAACATTAAGCAGAGGCTGAGTTAAATGTATTAGTGAAAGCTAAAGAAAAAGGCAGAAAGAATGTTGGTCCAGGATTAAAGATGTGTGACAGAAGAATTTGGTAATCTCTACAAAAAGTACTATGGTACTTCTTGTAAATCTCAGGAAAAAAAAATGTTTTCCAAAAAAATTCTTTTTCAAGTGGCCAAACGAAAGATTTGTATAGTACTTACTCAAAACAGCAATTTTCATTCTGCAGCCAGGATACTTTAAAGAGGAGAAAGACCAGTTGTATGTACTGCCATGAAAATGATTCCAGGTGCAACAAGCCCTCAAGATTTATATAACTCAGCTCTTAATTTATTTCCTTTAATCCACATAATATTTCCCAGCTTCTCAATTGTCAGCCACATGTTGCTCAATAAAGACCATGGTGGCACCAAACTTCCAAGTTAGATGCTACGATTGTGTTTCCTGAGTGCCCAATATAAAAAGTAGTTAGTGTTTTTAATAATCATCTCTCTTGCAGTATTTCCAGCAAAAGTCTGTGTGTAATGCCAAACCTTAGTCTTCTGCATGGAACTTGTCAGTGCACGTGGAGTTTACTAGAAAGCTGGATTTCAAACTCTGATGTTAATTTTAATTCCCATGTTTTAGACTGCAGTAAGGAGCAGCACTAGAATTGATAAACAGCTATCTCTTGGGTGTGATGCGTGAGGAGAAAGTAGCTAATTAGAATAGAAATCCATTGTAATCTCAAAATAGAGGTTTTCTTTGAAAAAAAATTGCAGTATTGGCACATCGTCCAATAGACAATGTACTCTTATTGTCTGTCTAAGAAGGAAAAGCAATATAAATCTGTGTAGGTAACCACAAAAGGTCTGTAGTATAAGTTTCAGTGATCAGAAGTTCAAACTCACTTTTCAAAAATTAATTTTTGAGAGAAATAAGCTTTTACCTAACAGAAGTTCTATTTTTACACTTGCCCTGTTTGTCCTTCTTTACATGCAAGAACAATTTCTTGCAGCCAATTAAGTAGAGATGATTATGCAGATAGAAAACTTACTGTTACATTTGTTTTACATTATATTCATGCAAAATAAACTGTGTAAAACTGAAAGTTCAGTGGGAGTGACACTATTAACCCTTTCCTCTTAGGGGTCTAAATAAGAATTCATTAGATTGGAAAGGTAATATGTGGAAGTTTTATCTGAAAAACAATAACATAAATTCCTCCTTTTAATATTCAACATGAATTTATAACATCCTCCCTTCCAATAACAAAACCTATTCTACACCATCAGTTACCATTAAAAATTCCAGAAGAAGCCATTGTTACCTTCTTTGCGGTATTTTAGAGTCCCTGGAAAGATAAGCAGCAGTCATTTCTCATCCTGTGACTTGCGATAATGATTGATGGAACATTCAAATGAGCAACTTTTCAAGTGCTATGTATACAGTGTTCATGCCAACACCAGGCAGAACAAACATGGCTTACGAGCAGAGGTTAAATGATAGATAAATCATTTCATGAGCAACATACATAAAACTCTTGACTCTTCATATCTATTAGTGCTTTGGAGCTGTCTTTATCTTCACTACAGCCTGCATCCTTCCTTTTCTTTTTAATATGATTCCCAGCGTTTTGATGTCATATGTTTTGTCTTATTCAACCATTTGGAGTACAGGTGTGCCACTGTGTTTTTGATGGAGTGTTGCTATTCCAGAAAGCCCCATCCAAAACACAACCCCACACATGTAATCCAAACCCGAAGATGAGTCAGTCATTGAGCCTTCGCTCCAGTTCTTAAGAGAACTCCTCACATAGTTGGACAGAATATAGAATTAGTAACACACATGATAGTTAGGGGATAACCCTGAGCTTTAAAAGACCTCAATCTTCCTCTAGGAATTTTTCAGGAAAAAAAATTTGTTTTTCAGTTCTGTGTCCATGCTACTAGAATTACAGTCAATGTTTTTAGGCCGCAGAAGCCTTTCCTTAGTGAGAAAAATCCCGTATGCATGCATTCCTTATACCACCTCAAAAATGGGAACATTCCACAGGACTGATTAATGATTTTCTGAGTCAGAACGAGGAGCTTGAGTGAATTTCTTGCAGTACAAACATTTCCTAAAGTGCTGGCCAAGACTCTATTGATCCTGATTAAATTCTGATTTCTTTGAAAATGTTTCAGCTTCTTATCACATTAAGGAAATGAACATTTTCAAAAAGCTTGCAACAGCAAAGAGAACAGCCTGGTCTTTAGGCTTAATCTGGGTATTATTTTCAAGACACATTTTGGAGAGAGTCTTTGAGTGTTCTGCCGGAGGCTGGTCTCTGCCAGTGTTTATTTCTTGTGCTGATGCAGTTCAGAGGTGATTAGTGAAAAAGATGCTGAAAGAAAGGGAATAAACGAGAGGACAGGTGTCATATTCTTTGTGCTCTCTTTCAGAGCTTGCACAGACGATTCCATGGTGGCAAATTTGGCACTATGTGGGTGGCTGCGTGACTTCAAATGCTCAGCTGCTCTGGCTCCCAGGGCACTGACAGACTGTCTCCTCCACTTTGGAACCCCCAGATGATGAGTCTCTGACCCTTTAAACAAAAAGCCTGAGCACCATATGGTGATTTTTTTAAAAGTGCTATCTAAAGATACAAGGACTTTATAAAGAGCGTTTGGACGTCACTCCACTGCATGAGGTCGGTTCATTCTACTGTTTCTGTTGTTAGAAACCACCTTCCAGTCTGTATCCTATAAGAGAAGTATCACCATGGACTAATAGAAGTTTAAATAAAGCTGGGGGTAGCTTATTAACCATCTAGGCTAAACTTCGAGAGCACTAAAGAAAGAACATATGGGAAAACACTTTGCAAACTGAAAAATTCTCCCTAAATGTATTTCGTTTTGAAGATGGGAAAACCAAGGACTAGAAACTTATGACTTACCTAATATTCTTAAGGCTGATGGGTAATGGCATAATCAATTTTAACATTGTCATGCAAACTTTTAATTTGAAATTCATATAAAGTTTAAAGTTAGGCCATGGATCCCATGACTTCTTTTTTGAATGTATATTTTAAATGAAGAATTCAGGATTTTTCAGTGCAAATCTTATAAGGAATACATGAAACTTCAAACAAAGAAGTTGTCACCTGCAGCCAGAACTTCTCTGTATAGGTGAGCATATAATTTGGCCTAAGGAAAGTGCAAATCAGGAACCAATGTTATATATTTCACAGGACCGACAGACACGCTTGGCCGAAGTGTTTCCTCTGGGTAAAAATAAGAGTATGGCATAAAAAGTTATATCATATTTTAATACCAGAAGTCTCCCAATGCCTTGTTTTAGGAGCACCTGCAGTCCAACAAGCAGAAAGGTGTAGGTAGCTGTCTACACAGGGGTCATCAGATTTCCAAGTCTGATTCCAAGGACCCCTAAACTAACGGAGCCACAGTGGGACTGAGAAGCAAGTTCATTTAAGGCATCGCATAGCAGGGGCACAAGAAAGTGACAGAACCTAGCTCAGACCAAACAGTTTATCTCAGGCCTGGTGCTGGATGCCACAGTGACAGGGAAGCCAGGAGAGTCTTTACCTCTATGCTTAGGGACTATCAGTGGAGCTGTCAGGATTGGAAGAATGGAGGTGAAATAATGGTTCGTTTACTTTGGGATGCCCCATAACATCCGTCTTGGGACCGTACCCAAAAGACCTGCGCATCCACAAGGAACAGCTTCACAGAAACCTGGATAAGAGGTGGAATCTGGCGGAATGATTGTCCCTGCTGGGATCTTGGCTGAGCCTACCGTCCTGTTTCCTCATCTTTTCCTATAACCCGAATGCCTCCCAGCTCTCTGCACAGACTGTAGGATTCCCTGACCCAAGAGTGCTCCGGTTCCTCCACTAAAATCCCCTCCCACATTTGCCACACTACCTCTCAGCTGCCCGCACAGTGGTAAAGAAGAATCAGGGTATTGCTGAAGAGATAGATTGAGAAATTCATAGAGAAAAAGAAAGGAAATGTAGCTCATTTACTTATGGCTAAAATGTAGCTCATTTACTTATGGCTAAGATACGAATTAAATGCCTTGTGATAATCTGACCCTTCTTTAGCTTCTTCAGTTTTAACACAGATGTCAGCAATAGAGGAGGAAATGGGCACGAATTGGAGTGGTTTTCAAGTTATCAAATGAATGTGACATGCAAGACAATCCCCCCATCTTTAGCAGTGAGATTGAAGTACAGGGCACGTCAGTGATTTCCCAAGCCTGAAAGATGCCAGATGTCCACTATCTTGTATTTCAGTACTCAGCCCCCTTTTATTTGTTTTCTTTCATGAAGTGGTGATGCTGGGGATGGGGACACCTAACGTTGCTTATTCATTAGCCCTGTCAAAGCTACTGATGACAACTGTCAGCACATCGACCCCCACCCCCACCCCCGGTTAGCCTCTGCCTCCTGTTCTCCAGGCTAAACTCTGGCAGGCCCAGGAATCCAGTGGTAGAACTGGAATAGACTTTATTTCTCAACTCCCCCTAAGGGAAGAACCTCTATCCACACTTAATCCGGTGATCTGCTTCCATTTTAATAACTGAGGGAAAAGACTGCGTTCAATTACTCCAATATCAAATTAGAATACGCGAAACAAATATCTACTTTTATAACTTACATTTTTGCCTGATTTACCTTCTAAGCTCATAAGGGATGAAAAATGGTTAACATAGAGCACAAACGCTACCAGAGAGCGAATATCTCTCTCAGTGTGGTGCTTAGGATAAACATACATTCACATACTGTTTATTATACTTCAAAAATTAAAAAAAAAGTTTAGTGTGGGGAAAATTTTTCTAGCTGTATTTAGAGAGTGACCTGAGATGTGGGAAAGTTGTCTAGTGCTTATGTTATTTTTTTCACCCACTTTTGAATTCTTTGAGGCTACATTTCCCCTGAGTTGAGCAGAGATTGCCACCCACCTTGGCTCTTCCTGCCTCTGCCCTGACAGAACCTCTTTGTTGTTTTATCTAATCAGATTCAGAGGCCCTGCTATGGTTGGCTCGCTTGGATTTTTCAAGGAGGTTATATTTCTTATTTCCCAGGCTTCAGAAGAACTAAAAATAACTGGGTGAAAATCTGAAAGGCAAAGCTGCTCCGTCTGCCAGCATTGTAAGGAGATAGGATCAGCCTTCACCGAAAGAGAGCATCTCTGTCCTGTGATGATTAAAGCAAACATCTGTCTCGTACCAGTTTGGTAGCTGGAGCCTCCAGTTGGTTTGATGTCTCTATTTAATACACGTAGTTTTTCTTATTTTCCCATTACAAATATCCATCTTAACACCCATGCTTCCGTGACCATCTTAAAAATAAAATTGCGTGGCCTTCACCTTGGTGCATCTAGTATTTAAAAACCAAACCAAACCAAACCAAACCAAACCAAACCTGTCCAAAACAGAACAAAACAACTCATCAGGTCAATTTAAAATGGCACCAGTAGAAGATGTTTTATATGAAGGGCCGCTCCCACCATTGGTATACGTACAGCTACTTTCTGAAATTTAGTCTCATGCTCATTTTTTACCACTCAATGTAGAATTTCCTCCAGCAGCCTGAATAGTACAGGGCCCTAAGATTCATTACGAAGGATTTACTAATCAAGACAACTAGTCCTCTCTTTTCATGAGGGTTTGCTGGCAGCAACATCCATCTCCATGTTTTCAAAAGCCGGATTATGCCCATGAAACATGGGTGAGGGAACATCTGTCATACATGAAAGATAAAATATATCTGGCGTTGCCTTTTCATGTTTTATTTTTTAGAGCCATAAAAAATTAAGAGACTAAGTCAGGGAAAAAGTTCAAAAAGGAGTTTGTACCATTAACTCTGCTAGGGCATCAGAGGAGATATAGGATTTCATTTCTGAACTTACAAATATGTGAAACTAAAGATTATGAAAATAAATATTTAGCCATATTCCTAGTTGTCTTTTTGTAAAGGTTAACAGTTTCATACTGAATTAAAAGCAAACAAACAGTGGTGAATTAAGAACTTTGTTGAAACTGCTTTCTTTGTCATGTTCGCAGCGATAACTCCTCCTTATAAGGCTAAGCAATAAAAAAAGATAAAGACTTTCTGAGATAACGCTAAAAAATGACATTATTATTGGAAAGCATTTCCATGTGACATGGAAATTTTAATAGGTAATTCATCTTAGATATAACATTGAATATATATCACACATAAATGTAAATAACTGAGTTCAATCATCAGGTTTACCAGACAAATTGTTTCATATAGCTGAGCCAAGTCCCAGTTAAAAAGTTAGAATAATAAAATTGATTTAAGTGTAAGACCATCAGCCTATGGGAACAGGAAGGGTATCATTCCCTATGTCTTTTGTGTTTTTCCTACTGAATGCAAAAAACGGTTGGCAGAAATTCTGGGTTCTCTATGTGGTTTTTTTTGCAAAAAGATTTAAAATTGTGACCACTGTTAGAACTGTGTCCTGCCAGGGCAAGGACCATCTCTACCTTATTCACAGCTCTTCTGTAGAGCCTATCAAGTCACTGGTGCTCACAAAATATCTGTTGAATAAATGAATGAAAGAATGAATGTATGAACAACCTGGATATAAATGGCCTTATTTCCAGCGATAGATTTTACATGAGAAATATAGGTAATATGCAAAGCTTTATGCATAGATGATAACATTTTACTATATCCCTCTGTAAAATATTTTTCCAATCTAAAGCTTTGCAAACAATGAAATAGAAAATTTAATCCATTATCTGAAAAACTGAAACCTTCTGTTACTAAATAGTTATTCCATGCAAGGCTTTGTTTAAGAGAAAGAAAGGATGAATGGATTAGCAAGGAGTTGGGAATCTCTTTGAGGAACTTTCTGTGTCTGATATAAAATGAGACAAGGAGAAGAACATATGGTGCAAAAAGGTCACAAACAAACTGACAAAATACTACTTTACAAAAATGAAAATGGTCAACATTTGCATGATCGTGCCTGTCCAATAGCCCTTGTGCTTATTTTCATTCCAGAAGCTTGTGTTGCTGAAAATGCCTTTTTAAAGCATGAAAGTTTGTTCCAACTGTGTTGTTCCAACAACCATGCCTGTTCCAAAAATTTGTTCAGAGGCAAAAGGCACAAATGCTTTGTTATAATATTTCTATAGGCCCACCCTTGCTCACAGATTGTTAGTTGGAATATCTTGAAAATATTCATGCGGTTCAAGTCAGTTTGAAGTGGGATCCTGTACACACAAAGTTTTAAAAAACACTTGATCTCCATAATAAAGAGACGATATAACTCACCATCCGTATTAAATGATTTCACATACTCAACATCTCTCTCACCTGTAAGTACATAGTTCTTCTATATTACACATGTGCACACATGCGGGAGAGGTCAGTTTTGAATGAAAAAGACAAATGGAACAAAGTGGAAGCCCACTTCAAAAGGTGTATACTAAGTACACCCATTTTAATTTTCTAGGCAGATAGATCAGATCCATTTTCATAATTATCTGCTAAGCACCTACCAGTACCAAGTACATTACCAACACTGTCTTGTATCTTAGCAATCCAGAGAGATAAGTATGGTGACAAAGCCATTGTTCTTTCCCAAACCATCCAAAATTTTTAAGCTGTGTTCTGTGTGTAGTAGGTCATTTCTGACTGGATATCGATGTATGTAGACATCTTCCGCCCTTTCCCCAAACACATATTCATACATATGCAGACACATGTACAAACATACCTTTACAAATGTATCCATTTGACTTCATTTATTTGCTTTTTTAAAGTAAATTTTTTTAATGTTTATTCATTTTTGAGAGATAGAGGAAGACAGAGTGTGAGTGGGGGAGAAGCAGAGAGAGAGGAGACACAGAATCTGAAGAAGGCTCCAGGCTCTGAGCTGTCAGCACAGAGCCCAATGCAGAACTTGAACTCATGGACCATGAGATTATGACCTGAGCCAAAGTCAGATGCTTAACTGACTGAGCCATCTGGACACCCTACCCCTTTCCCCCCTTTTTAAAATCAGGGTGAGGTTCAGTAAAAGGAAGTATAGATGGAATGGATGATATGCTCTCTGTTCCCTTCTGGACTAGCAGACAGGATTTATTCAAAAGGCAATGGCTATCGGCAGATGGAAAGATTCAAGTGTGCTTTGGGCTGTGGAGAAAGGCCTATCAGAGTGTGGAGGAAGGGGCCCTTATACTTACCTGTGTTGGGCATCCGGCATTGTTCTGGCATACAGATTAGGGGGCTTTGAGAATACCTGAGACTACGTTGGTGTCGACTTCGAGCTTCATGGAGGCAGTGGCAGTGTGTAGCTTCTCCACATAGTATTGCAAGCAGCTACCAGAGACAAACACGAGCCAGGGCAGCAGAGGAGAAACAAGGCAAATCCACCAATAAGCACAGGTAAGGACTGGGGGACACTTTGGAGGGAGGCTGTGTGTCTTCTGTTATAGCTCCACATATGCATACACACAGATATATATTACACCTGGAGCCCTAGGATTCTGAGAAGTTGCCCCAACGCTGTCTGGAGACTCCTGGCCTCTGTGCCTGTTTCAGCCAGAGTCTCTCTATTTTGAAATGCTTTATAAATTGGGGTTATGTAGCATATGTCCTTTGAAAAAGGATTCTGCTGCTTTTAAAATATAAATTACAAAACTAAACTATAATGCACCTCTTTTCTAACTAAAATTGAGTTTGAAAATCTTTCACAAGTTATGCAACAAAATAGTTGGTCATGGTTGAAAGAAGTTGTAAAGTAGCTTTAGGAGTAGCTGCTATTGATATTCCTGAAGCTATTTTCATTAGCCAGGTATTTAGCTATCTGTAACTCTCAGAGTGCTTTATCTACTCTGAGCCCCCCAAAGGTCATTCATACATTTCCATCCCTCACTTTTTGGCTCCAGTTCAGTTCTGTATATGCACCTGCCTAGTGGATAACTCCAATTACACCTGAAATTCAATAATTCAACATATTCAAAACCTCTTTGGCTTACTTAGTCAATGGCGCCATCACTCTTCTATCCATCCATTCACCCAAGCTAAAAGCCTTAAAGCCATTATCAACTTCTCTTTCTATCCCAAAGAAGAAGCCACACAAACCAATACATTTAGCTTCTGGAAAATCTCTCAAATCCTCTTTCCCTCTCTTTATCACTGTCCCTTTCTTTTAAAGCCTTCATTATCTGTTGCCTGACCATCACAATAGTTTTCTATCTGACTCCTATCTTCATTCTTTTCTTTATCAAGCACATCAACAACAGAATTATTTTTTAAATGCAAATATGATCATATTATTCCCTTATTTGAAGCTTTCAATATGAAAAAAAAAAATAGCTAGCATAGCATGAGATCCTTCACACTCTACCCTAACTTTCTCAACTCA
This sequence comes from Crocuta crocuta, assembly GCF_008692635.1. Taxonomy (NCBI): domain Eukaryota; kingdom Metazoa; phylum Chordata; class Mammalia; order Carnivora; family Hyaenidae; genus Crocuta; species Crocuta crocuta. The sequence goes on from NW_027551567.1 coordinate 5,972,486, forward strand.
AACATGAGCACTATTGACCTAAATAGGGTCATCAGTTACAAGAATTATGGCTGATAAGAAAGAAATTATGACAGTATATATTGAGTAGCTCATAGAAATCTTGGGAAGATTAAAGAACCAGACTCAGAAAAGGCAGGAAGAAAGGGAGACTAAGCAGAAAAACCACAGCCAAAAGCAGACTACAAAACCGAGCCAGTGGAGACTGTTACTACCACCACCACAGAACAATGGTCCTGTGCTTTGTACCTCCAGTGCCACTCTCCATGGACACAGTCTCTGGACACTGGGCGTGGCACTGGCCCCACAGCCACTGCCTCTGGAAGTGTCAGCCCGAATGATGTTGTTAATGCAGAAGGATTCTCCACTCAGTGTGTTTGTCTGCTTCCCTTCCTTGCTCCATCTGAGTGGCGGAGCCTAAGTTAGATAACCATTTCTTGTCAAGAAAGGGGGAGGTGGGGGTCGCCTGGGTGGCTTAGTCGGTTAAGCGTCCGACTTTCGCTTAGGTCATGATCTCGTGGTTCGTGGGTTCGAGCCCCACGTCGGGCTCTGTGCTGACAGCTAGCTCAGAGCCTGGAGCCTGTTTCAGTCTGTGATTCCCTCTCTCTGCCACTCCCCTGCTCACGCTGTCTCTCTCTCTCTCTCTCTCTCTCCTAGAAATAAATAAAAAATATAAAAAAAAAAAAGAAAGAAAGGGGGAGGTGGTAAAGTTTGCAAAAACAAGAGTCAGAGTTTTGAGCTTCACAGGGAGAGGTTGGTCATAAAAAGTGAAAGTAGATGTTGGACAACAAAAATCAACAGAGATACAATCTCTGCTTCAGCTACTCAGGCTATGCAACATTTTCCTAAAGAGACAATGCAGCTCTCAATATTTGAAAAATAGTTCCCTGTTTTCTAATAAAGGAGCATGTGTCTGGCCCTGGCCTATTGTCACCCCCTCTGTGAAATATTGGTTGGTGCCTCTAGACAGAGCTGCTGCTTCTGTCATTTGAGGTCTCCATGCTTCATTGTAGCACTTCATTTTTATTTAAGTGCATTTTCGTCCTTTCCTTACTTCTGTCTCTAAATTGCCTTCTCATCTTCACCTTGGGCTTCTGCATTTGGTCCAGGATTCTAAGAAATCAAAGAATATGTGAGTTTCCAGGCTTCTTAAGAAAATATTTAGATTCACTGTGACCTAGATAAAGACACAACAATGGAAGGAAGAAATTTTGTTACAAGTCTCAACCAGCACATCTACCATTCCTGTTTTAATACTCACGTATTTTATTATTAACGCGTTATTACTTTGGACCCCTTCCACATGAAATCTTTATTATAAATGTAGATCTTCCTTTATCTTCCTGTAAGCTATAAATGACTTACACGCTTGATTATTCAGTATTTCATGGATTTTCAAAAATAGAAAACTCTCATATTAAGAACTGCCCACAGAATGAGGATAAACATGTGAAGTTTTATTAACAATCGTTTTTCAGAAAATTAAAGTATTTCCTTTTCTGATTATAAAAGTACTTTTAAATAGATATTAAACAGAGAACTGTAATTTTATCTCTGATAATTTATTTCTTCTCCAAAAAATCCTAATCAAAAAATTTAAAAGTGTAAGTAAAGATCGTGAATACTTGCATGTTTCATTTATTACTTTGTACTTTCCCTTTTTTCAAGCTTCAAAAATAATTGCACTCCCCATGACGATAAATTAGAAAAATATAAAAAAATATAAAGAAAATTAGTCAAATATGTGCCCCAGCCCAGATAACTTTCATGTATAGCCTATGCATTTTTCCTATGAGATTATATATATGCATTTAACAAAATTCAATTCCAAATCCTAAATTTAATATTTGAAATTCTATCATATACTAAGATTTCAATCTTTAAAAGCCAGAGAAGTTTTCAAAATTTAGAAAGAAATAGAAAAGAAAGTAGCTTTTTGTTCTCGAAGAGTTGTCAGAACTGCAAATGTAAAACAAACTCAGATTAGCAGTATAGTCTGGATATGTTATCCAGACCTTAAAAGACAAGCCATCTGAGCTAAAAGGTGTATCATTCTCTTCTAATGTTCAAATGTTACTTTCTTGGTAGCCTGTCCCTAATTGGTTTCCATTCCGTTTCCTGCCTACTCTGCCAGCCCTGCCTCTCCACCAGTCTGATTCACTGGGCTGTGGGTCTGCTACAGAAGGCTGAGAGTTCTCAGGCCTTCCACCTTAATCTCCGTGATGGCAGACATCTCTGATCATTGGTCTGCCATGTTCCTGGTGTCAAAACAAACCATAGATATTTTGCTTCAAAGTATATTTATGATGGTGACATTTCTAAGCTCTATAAAGGGTCTGCCTCTCATAGCTGAGACTCTCATGAGAGGCCCTCCCCTGAATCAGCCTATGGCTTTTTCTTAGATTTACACATAAAACTGTGTTTTTAAAACCTAGGTTTGTGGCGCCTGGGTGGCTCAGTTGGTTAAGCATCTGACTTTGGCTCAGATCATGATCTCACAGTTCTTGGATTCAGGCCCCGCCCTGGGCTCTGTGCTGACAGCTAGCTCAGAGCCTGGAACCTGTCTTCAGGTTCTGTGTCTCCCTCTTTCTCTGACTTTCCCCTGCTCATGCTGTCTCTCTCTCTCTCAAAAATAAATAAAGCATATATATATAAAAAAAGAAAAGCCCAGGGTTAACGTTAATAGGTGATTAACATCTTTATTTCTTGTGGTGTGTGTTACACATTTTAAAATAAAAAATTCATGGGGTGTCTGGGTGGTTCTGTTGGTTAGGCGTCTGACTAGCTCAGGTCATGATCTCGTGGTTCGTGGGTTCCAGCCCTGCATTGGGCTGACAACTAGCTCAGAGCCTAGAGCCTGTCTTCGGATTCTGTGTCTCCCTCTCTCTCTGACCCTCCCCTGTTCATACTGTCTCTATCTCTCTCTCAAACATAAATAAAACATTTAAAAATAAAATAAAAAATTCAATTTTGACTAAAATTAAACCAAATTTATCCCCTTTCAAAGAGTATCAAGAACTCAGAAACAACCTTCACATATGGAGGTCATAATCTCATGATTCTATTCTCTTTTTTAAAAAAACAAAGCATTAACACCTTTCTTCCGGGGGCAGGGGTGGCAGCAGGAGGAGGGGGAGCATAAATCCTGCATCTTCAGTTATGTATTACAAATAGCTTTCAGAGTAGGTGAACAGCCTAAATGTGCTTATTGTTCTAAGAAGAAGTAAATGAAACTAGTGGAGAAAGTTACTTTAAGTCACATTAACTTATGAGGAAAATGTGGCACAAGTAGCAAAGCCTCTTGCGGCTTCTCAAAGACGTTAGGGCAGGTGATTTATCCAGTGGTCATCGCTGTTCTAACTCTGAGGGACTCTATTCTTGAGCAGTAAGTGATTAATCAAGATTTTTTTATTTGTTCTGAGTGCTTCAAAATTAAGACATAAAATGAAAGAATTTCCTAATTGGTGCATTATTTGTCCAGATTAAAAGAAGCTACTTATGTATCCATTTTCTAGACCCTGGGAAGGTAGAGCACATACCAGCTGAGCAACTGCTGAGCTGATAGAGGAGAGTCTATAATTCTTACATCTCATTGTACTAGCCCTAGACATGTGGCTCTCATTGCTCTCATTGGGATTATAGATAGTAATAACAGATCACCATATTCATATTGGAATTGTAATCACTTCTGCCTAGAAATACTACACACAGAACAAAGGACAATCTCTCTACCTAATACTCAAGGGTGGGCTAGAAGGTAGTATGTGGGAGGTGGAGACAGCATTAGCCCTGTAATGTGACAGCTATTCAGGAGTATTAAAACTTAGGAAAGCTTTAAGTGATAACTTAAACCAGATAATAAAATGAGACCAAAAAATAAAGCCAATAGCTTCAACGACTGCCTATGGAACTCCTACCTGTGCAAAACATTGGTATAATACAGAAAATAATAATTCAACAACACCCAGCCTCAAGAAGTTTATGATCTGCTGAGAGAAAGGAAAAAGAGGAAGAGTAGAAATTCAATCAATCAATTAAAATTTTAAAACATAATAAAAAGTCTTTTCTATTTAAGATACAAGCAAAAAAGAACTCGATTTCAACTTGAAGTATCAGAATGTCACCAAAAGCTTGGCTGTAGTCATGAAATAAACCTGAATTAGATGTCTTTTTGCTCCTTATGCAATTTCCCCAAAGTCAAGTAGATCATTTAATAAGGCAGTAGCGTTACAGAGCTAACCCTACTCTCATTGTCCTTGATTGTTGAATGTGGAATAATGCAGGTGGTGGATTATTCAGAATTTTTCTTCCTTTGGCTTTCACCATGAGACCCAGTTCATTGCTCATTAAAACCTGCTGCAGAGGCCAAACAAGGGAGGGGATGGAGATGAAATTCATTTTGGAACTTGTTAGAAGCATTGGTGAAAGATTTGGTGGAATTGTAGAAACAGTTTCTTCACATTTTCTTTTTCTTTCAAAGAAACCTTGTTTTCCATCCATGAGATTTATATGGTGACTAGAAAATGGCACATGCATTTTGACTTTCTGAATAAGAGAGTTCTTCAAAAAGAACTTTAAGAAAAAAAAGCTCTCCCATTTCATATCAACTATTAATTTATATCTTTCTTTTTAAGATGGATTGCATAACCAAAACCAAACAAAAATAGAATATTTCTCAACTAACCGAACACACCAGTATTTACACAAGTAGCAGAGTCTATTTTCATGTTAAAATTGATGGACCTTAAATTTACTAATGAATCAAGCAAGTGTGAACAACAGAAAGTCTAAAAGTAATATTTGGAAAACCCAAAGAATGACTTTAGAATAGTTATTATTATCAAGAAAAGAGCATGGAATAAAATAATAAGATCTGTGAAGATTTCTGAAGCTCCAGATTCTAATCAACCTCTCCCAACCACCATACATGTGGTCATTGTATGTAAAGAGTGATTTCACACAGGAGTAGGCTGCACATGTAACAGTATGGAGCCTTCCAGAACTGGAAATTCACTGGAAGATTAGAGAGTAAATCCAATAAGATACAACTGACTTGAAAAAGAAGACAGAGCACTTGGGTGGCTCAGAAAGTTAACCATCCGACTCTTGATTTCAGCTTAGGTCATGATCTCTAGGTTTGGGAGATCAAGTTCCATGTCAAGCCCTGTGTTGGGCTCCATGCTTAGTGTGGAGCCTGCTTAGGATTCTCTGTCTCGCCTTCTTTTCTGTCCCTCCCATGCTCTCTCTTTCTCTCTAAATAAATAAACAAACTTAAAAAAAGAGAGAAGTGAGGGGAGGGACAACTGTATGGACATTAGTGAAGACTAAGGAGGTTTATTTGTTGACAAAAATAGCTCATGAAAAAGGATTCCAGTATTAGTCACAGAAATGTGTTTTTACTATTTAGAAAGGCGTTTGATAGCTGTGATGGGCCTGACACTCCAGGAGATGAACAAAAAAAATATCTTTTTATACACTAGATTGGAAAAACAGAATAATAATGGTGATGATAATAGGTATCAGATCCTTGTCTACCAACTGTACACTATGATGCCTCAGAAATTGAACATAGTAGCTAACATGTATTGAGCATTATGATACACTAGTCACCATTCAAAATGTTTACATATTGTAACTCATTTATTCCTCAAAACCCTATGGTGTAGATAATATTGTTGTACCTGGAATTTGGAAGGAAGGTGTCACATTCTAATCTAAATTTCTTGTACAAGCCAAATACAGTATCTCTCAACCAGGCATCTCTTTTGGCTGCTCAGATTCACCTGTTGAGAGAGTCAGCACAGGTGACTGCAGGTGCTGGTGACATTGGACTCCCACCTTCAGTGGAAAGAATTTTGATTGTCCAATGTCAACTCATGTGCTACAATGATTTTTATCCCCATTTTTAAAATTGTGGTAAAATAGACATAACATAAAATTTACCATCTTAACCATTTTAAGTGTATAGTTCAGTAGTGTTAAGTACATTCACACTGTTGTGCAACCAATCTCCAGAAGTCTTTAAATTTTGCAAAACTGAAATTTCATCCTTATTAAATAACCCACAGACCCACCATTTTGCTTTCTTTCTCTATGAAAATGACCACTCGAGATATCTCCTAAGGGGAATCATACAATATTTGTCTTTTTGTGACTCACTTATTTCATGTGCCACAGAATTTTTGGAAACATGTAACATTTTGCTAATGCAAAAATATTAATAATTATTTTATAAGGAGCTTTTATTGTTATTATTACCAAAAAAGGGCAATGGCAACAGACAACTTGTGTGTTTTCATGACCCAAAAGCATATTTTGCATTTCTAATAACTTACCTAGAGCAAGAAAAGTTTAGAACCAACACATGCTACTAATGATAAAAAAAAAAAAGACATCAACAGTAGATATTTAAAATAAATTTATTGTGGGGTGCCTGGGTGGCTCAGTCAGTTAAGTGTCCAACTTCGGCTCAGGTCATGATCTCGCAGTTTGTGAATTCAGGCCCCGCATCAGGTTCTGTGTGGACAGCTAAGAGCCTGGAGCCTGTTTCAGATTCTGTGTCTCCCTCTCTCTCTGTCCTCCCCCCACTCGTGCTCTGTCTCACTTTGCCTCAAAAATAAATAAACTATAAAAATAAAATAAAATAAATTTGTTATCAATAAGGTATTTGAGATATTCTGCATTGTCAATTTCTCAGATACAAGGTTTCTGACACTTTACTATGCTTTATGAAGTATATGCTATGTTCACTAAAAATATGTACTCCTAGACCTAAGTTTTTGTTTTATTTATTTATTTTCTCTTTTTAATAAATGGAATACTTTTGTCAATTATAGGCCCCCCCAATACAGTTGAAATTAAATATTACACATTTCCAAGACAAGTACTCATCAGTACTTTCCATTTAAATTTTCATCCTTAAACTTAAAATTGAAAGCACTGAAGTCAAATAATAGCCTGATGTTCTTGTAACCAGTCAGATAATTTTAGTCTTCAAAATTATTTTTCTTCCTTTATAAACTTTATTGGAATTAAAATAAAAAAATCAATAAAACAATAGTATGAGATCATAATTTATAAATAAAAAAACAAATGATCAGACTGCTATTTTTCTTCTCTAAAAAACCTTCTACGAATGTTACAGCTCAAATTTCAAACTAGTTTATTTTCAACAAAGTTCCGGTTTTCTGTTCAACATTGTCCTTTCATGACCTCTGATGGCGAAAGCGTAAACTGACATTACAAATACCAACAGAAATAACATCAAGAAATCCATCTACCTTATTATTGAAGATCCTTTCCTTTTCATATTTATTTACTTTGAGAATGAATGCTATCAATTATTCAACAATATAGAAAGTGTTGGACAATTTCATACTACTTCAAAGCATAAAAAGCCCTCTTACAGTCTGTAAATGTCTATGTGTGTGCACTTTATATAACAGAATGAACATTTCAATGATACAGCGGCTCACTACTGTGACTATTAGTTCTCAAATACAAATTGAATAAAGTTTGATAAGTTGAACCAATTAGGTTAATTTACAAAAACATCACTCTTCCTATATCTCTGTACATATGAATAATGAAGCATAATTGCATATTAAGACCTGAATTATTTGGATGAATTTATTTAAACATAGTTAATAAGATTAATGTCTTAGCCTAGGTTCCTCCTAAAAAGGCTTTCCCACAGGTTATTTATCTGGGAATATGACCCAAGGGAGCAGGAATAACGAACAGGAGAGTAAAAAATAGAAGAAGGAAAAGCTGGATTAGAAATGCATTACCAAAGTGACTATGGCTATGGCCAATCCATAGACTTTCTTAGAAACTTTAATGGAATCTATGAAATAAAACGAGAAAGATTTTTCTATGGGCTTCCATCCCCCATGGGTGGAGGTGGCCCCTTGGACTCTGACTACCTACCGCATAACCACTTATAGGTTGCACATGTATGACATTTCAACGGACACTCCGCACTTTTATGTCAGAAAAGTTGCAGGGAAGGAAACAAGAGGCTCATACCTTCGGCAGAGGTGAGGCTTTCTTTAGTTTCACCTGCAGGAAGCTGGCCAAAATCTATGAGAACTGGTTGTAGAAACAACGACTTCAGTAAGTGGGGGGTTGAGAGGATTTTAAGTGATGCACAAAGTGGTAACTGATGCAGTAAAATCTTGTACTACTCAGACTCACCCTTTCTCACCATTGGCTCCAATCTGTCACCAAGTCTCTTTTAAGATGCTAGCCAGCTACAATTTCTGCAAGTGGGTCTCGGTCCCACCAGCTACAGTCCCTACCATCACAGCTGGTTCCAAAGCCTTGTTGATAATCATCGTCTCCCTTCTCCACTGCTGATTTTAAATTTCTCTCACCTTTGGCCAGCAGCTCGCAGATCTAGAGTTGTTTGCCCAGTAGAGTGACCCAGACCTTCTTATTTTAGATTTGGTTTACTCTGCCCTTATCAGTGCATAGCAGCTGCTGTAACTGTCCATTCACCATTATCACCTATCACAAAAACAAACAAACAAACAAACAAACAAACAAAAACCAAACAGGAGATGCATCGATCAAGTCCTTGGATATTTCTCCCTGCCTCCATTATATAGCAGTGACCCAGGCTCTTTATGTTAATAAGGGTAGATAAATCCTGCAAATATATTGACACGTTAATTCCCTTTGGCTTGATGATCCAGGAATGAGGAGCTGAGTCACTGGAATGAGGAGCCCCAAGTAACCAGGTAATAGTCAAATTCTGTGAAACTCTTTTACTTTGTCCTCTGGTGAAAGTGTTCTCCTTTTTGGAAGCCAGAACATGTAATCCAGAAGGGCCTAAAATTTTAGGGACAGAAGAAGTAAACTTTGGAAACGGTTCACTAGAAAGTAATGGGGAAAGGGACCCATTGTACTTCCATCCCTTGCTTCCCGAAGGGACATAGCACCACATGTCAGCCACTGATACAGCAAATGTATCGCATCCTTTCTCTAGCCTGGAACTTTAGCTGAGCCTTCAGCAGGCCACTCCACCATTGCATTAGGTCATCTGCTTCTGAGTGATGAGATATATGGTAATCCCTGGGGCTCCTGTGGTCATGCTCCCATGGTTTCACCACCTTTGTCAAAAATTAATCCCTTGAACAAAAGCAACATTGCAGGGAATGCCATACCAATGAATAAGGCATTCTGTAAGCCCTGATTTGGTGGTACTGGTAGAGGCTTTGCAACAGAGAATGCAAATTCATGACCACAGTGGGTTTAAATTCCAGTAGGGGTGAATTGTTGCCATCTCCAGGGTGGAAGGGATCTAATGAAGTTAATCTAATAGTAAATGGCTGACTGGTCTCCTTGAGGGATGAAATCATATCAAGGACTCAGTTTCAGTCTCTATTGCTGACAAGTTGAGCACTCAGAAAAACAGTAGTGGCTGGATCAGTATTAGTAGTGGGAGCCCATTCTGTTGTGGCCATAAACAGCCTTATTTCCAGACATGGTGTAATGTTTGTTCATGGACCAATTGTCCAAACAGTGAAGTCTCTAAAGTTTAAGGGGGAGCATAGCTCATATCCACAGGACAAATTAACCTATTTAATTGTTGCCTTTTATTCAGAGAATGCTTTCTGGTAGGCATTAACATGAGACACAATGATCTGCGTGCTATGTGCCCACTCCTCCCATAAATCTATCTGCAACCTCTTTATCCAGATTTCCTTGTCTCCGGTTTATTGATCTTGCTTTATCATGGTCACTGATCACATTCCCAAGCCATTTGTCACTATCCAGTAGTCTACGTATATCTATACCTCAGGCCACTTCCACCTCCACATAAAGTAACTGATGAAGTGTTCTGCTTGGGCTCTTCCTACTGGGAGGATTTCCCTTCACCATATTCTTTTAGGGCTACCTCTGAGTGAGGCAGTATTGTGATAACAGTCTATTTATGGCTGCCATCAATATGCCACCTTAACCTACACATGAACAAGGCCAGAGTATTTTTCTCTTTCATGCATTGCCACAGGTATTTCTAGTCATCATCAGATCTGCTGGGCCCAGGCTTCCAACAAGCTTGTACCACAGCTTGCACATACAACAGAGCATATTGCTCTGGGTAACATTCAAGTCCAATAAATGGGTTGGTGCAGTATTCTCCAACACAATATATGCTGTCTCTAAAATATAAAGAAGCCTACCTAGCACTATGCCTCTTTCCTAGAGGTAGGTTCTGATGTGCACCAGTTTATTCCTTACCTTTATCTTTTTGGTCTCATCATGTCCCAAACAGTAGGTCAGCTAAAACTTCACCAATGTGGCAGAACCATAAAGTTTTGTGAGGTTTATCTTCCACCCTCTGGTTTGAATGTGCCTAGCTGGGATAACCTAGAATAGTTTCCACTTCCTGCTCTCCAAATACAATCAGAATGATGCAATCAGTATAGTAAACCATAATGACATTCTGTGAAATGTCTAGACAAATTTTCTACAGATTACATTCTGATAGAGTACATAAGAGTTAGTTCAGCCAATGGGGGAAACAGTGAAATGAACTGTTGTCCTTCCCAGGTGCATGCCAACTGCTTTCATGCTTTTTCTGAAGAGAATTTATTTTTTAAATGTTTATTTATTTTTGAGACAGAGAGAGGGAGCAGAGCCTGAGTGGGGGAGGGGAAGAGAGAGAGGGAGACACAGAATCCAAAGCCAACTCCAGGCTCCAGGTTCCAAGCTGTCAGCACAGCTGACAGAACCTGATGCGGGGCTCGAAACTATAAACTGCAAGATCATGACCTGAGCCGAAGTCAGACGCCCAACCAACTGAGCCACCCAGGTGCCCCTAAAGAGAATTTAAAAGACCATATTTTCTAGGTAAGTAGTGGCATATCAAGTGCTGGGAATTCTGTTGATCTCTTCCAATTAAACAACTATATCTGACATGGCCGCTGTAATTGGTGCTGGTACTTGCTAAGTTTACCATAGTCCATTGTTATCTGAGATCCATCTTCTGTAGGAGCCAAATAGATTGAAGAGGGTTATGCAGGGTTTACTACCCTTGTATCCTTTAAATCCTTAAATGGTGGTGCTAATCCCTGCCATTTCTCCCAGGAAGCAGTATCGTTTTGGATTTGCTCATGTGGGTGGGAGTGGGACATTTTCAGGGGCTTCCACTTGGTTCTTCCTACCATAATGGATCCACAGATCAGGGAACCACTACAAGGGTTCTTCCAGTTATGAAGTATACTTGGAGATTTTATATATCCCAATTATCCATTTGGGGCCTGAGGATACAATCACAGGGAAGGCCACAGACCCACTGTACCCCTGTGAAACATACTTGGGCTAGACCTATAATTTTTATCTGGCTCCCCTATACCTCTACTCTAACTGGAAGACCATTACACATTTCACGTTCCCTGGCACCAGTGTCAGTTCATACTCCTTACCCAATAGTCCTTGAAAAGCTTAAGAATCCTTCTTTCACAATTTGTGTAAAAAGAGGATCCTGCCCTCTATCTATTCCAACCCTCTCCAAATACAGAGACAACTATGAATTAGTTAAGAGATTTCAGTTTGAAACTATATTGACTAGTTTTAATATCTAGAAATTGTTATAAAGTTATGGAATCTAAAATTTGTCTAAGTCAGTAAGAAAAGGGATAGGGATTGAGGTATCAGCACAACACTATTAAAAAAAAAGCGATCAGTAATAATAAAATAACTTCATGTTTATACTCCAAAAAGTTGAGTTGTCTCAGAGAACGGGTTATAGTCAAACCTGTTGGGTGATTTTCTTGAGCTATATTCAATGGTTCCAGAGCAGGTGTTTCAATGGATAGGCATGCTGTAAGGGCTCTGGGGCAAAAAAGTTGAAAGTATTTGCAAAAGGCCTTTGGAAGGATGATAGAATGGAAGCTGTATAAAAAAGGAAGTGAAAACAAATCTTGAATTCTGGTTAGGCATTAATACTTTGAGCGAGTCTTTTAACCTCTCTGCTTCAATTTTCTCATCTATTAAACGAGGACAACAACTTCATAGTGCCCTTGTGCATGTTTTTAAGTGGATTCCTTCACACCGAATACCACCTCTCTTCTTTTCATCAGCCCCTGCTACCTTCTACTTACCCCTTTGGTGTTCTAGGTTTCAATTTAAACTCAATTTCCTCTAGAAAGCCTTCTCTAACCCCCCAGGGGGTGAGGGGACCTTTAATATCTTCCAACCACACCCTACTTCTATCATTGTTGTTGCCATACAGAATTGCATTGATTGATGCATCGCTTGTCTATCAGCTCCATTAGACCAAAGACTCTGTTAAGGCAGGGACTATGACCATTTGTTCATTTAGTACATATTACAAACAAAAATATAAGCTAAATTGAATTGACTTGGAGAGTATAAGGATTAAATGAAATAATGCCTGTTAAACTCCTTTCAACCTACATGTTCAATAAATAGTAGCTTTAAAAAATATTATTATTCAAATCCTTATCTGAGGGCACAGCTTCCAGCATGTATACATTGTATCACAATAAACACCTGCTGAATGAAAAGTTTAGACTGGCGATAATGATATCCTTAACCTATGTCTGCTGGTGGTAATCCTTTCAACTGTTGATTTAACTTTCACCGTCCCAAATGCTGTCCTCTGAAACTCCAACTTGTTTGTGTACGTGTGTGTGTTTTAGAGTAAGCACTAGGGAAAAAAATTAAAAATCCAAGAAAGTAATTGTAAGATGGCACTACAGAGTGGGACTAAGGGAGGGGCAGAGGGACACCACAGAGATGCTCTGAGACCGATAGCGGGTTGGGACGTGTATGTGTATTTTCAATTTCTTGCCCACTAGATGGTGGAACAGAGCCCCTAACCTGATAACACAATGCTTTCTTCCAGACCTGACCTGAGCTTCTCTCACAATGCCCACTCATTAGTTTGCACGCGGAGGAATCCAATAAATTATTATTTTTTTCAAAATTTCCGCTTGGAAAGTAGAGACGAATCCACAAAGACGGGAAGGCTGGGAAGAAAAGAGTCGAGACGCGGAAATGCAAGGACTAGAAAGTTGAACTACACTTCCCAGGAAGCCACGGGCTGAGCCTACAACACCCAGCGTGCCCATGTTCCGGATCACGTGACCCGCTCGTGCAATCCACTTTTCCAAGGAGCGCAGCAAAGCTGTGGAGTCTGTGTTGGTGCGGCAGCGACGGCTCTAACCCTCCGGATTACTTTGAGCCGCAGCAGTTCCTACCTTCGCTTGTAGAGCAAAAAAGACACCACTATCCCTTGGGGCACACAAGCCACGTGACCAGCTCGGGTCATGTGACTCCAGAGCCAGGCGGCTGATGTGTGTTACCCTGGTAACTGTTGGGCCCTGCAGACCTTCCCGGAAAGCGCGGAATTCAGACTCAGAGGTAGGTGAGGCCTAGACACTTGTTTCCCACTCGGTTGACACTGACCGAGACTGTCTTCAGACCCTCCCCCCAGGGCTTTAGTTTCCCGGGTCACTCCCCTCCTCCGCCCACACTCTACTTCAAGTGCGGCTTCGTCTTCTCGCCACTCTGGAACCCGTGCTTCCTGGAGCCAGGGCACCATTGACCTGAGCCCTTTTGGTGGGACCCTCCTCCGACCTAGATCTTGGTTGGGGCTAAGACCTTAACCGCATCCTCAGCTGATCAGAAATGCTAATGAGGCAGGGAGGTGTTATTCCGCAGACTGGGCAAAATATTGTCCAGGGTGTTCACACACAGAGCTCCCCTCCACCGCTTCTGGAAAATGAAGCTGCGGTTTGAGCACCCTCAAGGAGATACAGCCCTGAAACTGGGACAGATCTGAAAGTTGTTTGGGTTCAGTAGAGGGACGGAGAGAGCTTTGCGGTGCAAGTCACTCTTGCATAGTTTTGTTGGCTCTCCCTCGCTCCAAAAAAACAGAATCCGTTCTGATTTGTATACTTCAGTAACTTTATTTTAGTAGATTTAAATCTTAATGAATTGCATTTTGTCTGTAGCTGGATACAGTCTATCTTGCGAAACTATTAACATGGACTGATAATTAGCTGAATGACAAGGCAGCACATACTGCCCTGTGCTTTGCAAAAAAGAAGCTGTATTTTGAATTTGTTCATTTATACTAAATTTTTGAAAGATTCTTTGAGAGGACGTGCTTTGTTTCCGGAATGTTGTATAACACACACACCATAGAGTTAGGAAATATTGTGGCCACCCTTTAACAATTGGATGTTAACAATGAAAATGTTAATTCTGGATCCTGAATATAAAGCACACTGTGAAAGCTGCTTTTCCAAAGCAGATTTATTCATGAATTTGGAATCTCTTGTCCAGGTTATTGGTCAGTAACTGCATATATGCTAAGTTGTAAGAGGAATGTCTGAGGTTTAAGTCTGGTTCTTCTTATGATGTGGTGTGAATTTCCTCAAAGGATCTTTATCTCTTGGTATTTAGTGTTTCCAGTGTAAATACTTGGGAATGTTTACTGAGAGAAGTGAAAATTCTTGATTATGGCTCACTATTCCAGAGCAGAGCTGGATGAAGAGTTTGAGCAGTTCATGAAAGAGGTAAGTTTATTATTTTAAAAGCTGTACTATAAATATGTGTCACAAGAAATCCATCCTTCAATTCTTTCTCCTCTACTATGCAGTAAGTTTGACAGCCTTGAAAATAAAACGGCCAAGTTATTTTACCAGCAAAATGGGTTTATTTTTTAATGGCAGAAAAATTGCATTTTAGACCGTGCAGGCTATGGCATAACTTATAGGCAAGTCCTGTGATGGAAGGAGAGGAATAATTACTTTATGGAGAAAAGGAGGAGAAAGGGTGGGAGGGGCTGCTTTGAATGAAAGTCCATTGGAGGAAAGAGGTGGTCACAGTATTTTCTTATTGGCTGAACTAATTGCTAGGCCTAGAAAAATTCATTCTTCCCTCTGTGGGAAAAAGACAAGGTACCTTTCTTCCTGTTGGGGTCTGAAATTGATGAGTAAATAGGCCATAGGAGCTCCCCCTTCTGGCTTCCTGACTTTTTAAAATGTAGTTTCCTTTATTTAGTTTCATATTTCTCCCATTTGATCCAGATCTTTCCTCAAAAGCATCACTGACCAAGAAATAGGTCATCTCTGGCTCTCTGTGCCAGGAACGACCTTTCCTGAGTGTCATGTCCCGTGTCAGAGAGAAAGTGTATGGCAGTTAGAATCCATTTAAGACCATATTTGAGTAACCAGCTTAGGAAGGAAAATTCTCAGGCATTTCCCATCCAAAGTCTATATCTTGTTGAGGTCATACATGTTGGAGATCATCTTGAATTGTTGATTTAGCATCACCTTATTGGGTACATGGTTTCTACAAAAGTTTGACGAGCAACAGGTGCAGAACTTAAAAATTATTATACAAAGCATAACTAAAAGCAACATGACAATTCCAAATTGTACGATGGTTCTGAATGATGACCCTAGGCCTGAAGGTAGCCAACTGAATGAAAGATCTTTGAAAATCATGTGAAATTTGTTGTAGTTATGTGCTTATTCCCTAATTTTGTGCAGTTGGGTTTCTACTTTTCCAGAGGAGTTTATCCATGTGCCCTAAGTGGTGTCTTTCACACAGAAACATCCTTACTCAGCAGGTAGGTAATGCAGAGCTATGCGATTCTCTAAAACTACTGTAGCCAATGAGTCAAATGATCATTGTTGGGCTGCTTCTGCTTTGGCTATAGAACTGACCAGCTCTCGGGGCACCTGGATGGCTCAGTTGGCTAAGTGTCTGACTTGGGCTCAGGTCATGATCTCATGGTTCTTGGGTTCAAGCCCTGCGTTGGGCTCTGTGCTGACAGCTAGCTCAGAGCCTGGAGCCTGCTTCTGAATTCTGTGTCTCCCTCTGTCTCTGACCCTCCCCTGATCATGCTGCCTCTCTCTCTCTCTCTCTCTCTCTGTTTCTTTCAGAAATAAATAAAACATTTAAAAAAAAGAAAAGAACTGACCAGCTCTCCTAATTTTAGGGAGAGATTTCTAATTGTGTCTGTAAGTACTTAGTCTACTGAAGGGAGAAAGAAAGACTCTCTCTATGGAGGCATACCTGAAGTTGTGTATGCCTCTTGGAAGTTCTCATTTAAGGTAGCCATGAAGGTTTAGTGAGGTGTACCAGTGGGAAGCTGCTAGTTTGTTATGAAGCAAAATCAGAACAGTGAATACAGCAAGAGCACGTTGTCTTTTTATCCTCCAGCTGTCAAGGTGATGAATTGCTCAAGCATTCGGGCCATTACCAAAACCTCCATATATGGAAGAGTAGCCAGGAGCTGCACATGAGGCTCCCTCATAAGAATTAGCATTTGTGGACCCGTTTGTGAGTATGGAGGCATTATCATTATTCAGCCAAGATTCAATGTTATCACAGACTGAAGGTCTTCCTAACTATATGGGTATGACAGCCAGCTTACATATGGTCCAACTTATAGTGGCTATTCCCAAATGTGTTTTCTATATGTATTCAAGAGATTTCGTTTCCCCTACCCAGGGTTGGATTAAATTGAGGCAGGGAACAAGTATGTGCACATTTAACATTCTAACCTATAAAAGGGACCTGGGAAACAGTTGAGGCATGAATGGCAATTAGGATTCCAGTGAAATTACTTGTAAGGTGAACTAAGGTGTCCCTGTTCCTGTGGACAGGTCGAGGTTTCTGGTGATAAATCCAACAACCAGTAGTAGGAAAATATGAATAAGAGCATTATCTGTCCATGGAAGAGGGAAAAGAAGTAACAGTGAGAAAAGGTATGTGAGCCTGCTTCAGTCATCTGGGGAAAGCTGTGTTGATCAGATGTGTGATTTAATTCCTGGAACTTTACTTGCAAGTCACCAGTGGGTATGTAGGTCCAGCCTGGGTTTAGTGTTTTCTTTGGATGTGACATGTGAATCAGGAGTCTATTTCTTGAAATTTGGTGGCACAGGGTTGGTTAACAGTACCTGGTAGGGCCCCTCCAGTGAGGTTGAAGAGAGAACTGTTTTTAAAAACATTTATTTATTTTTGAGAGACAGAGAGAGACAGAGCATGTGCAGGGGAGGGGCAGAGAGAGGAGACACGGAATCCGAAGCAGGCTCCAGGCTCTGAGCTGTCAGCACAGAGCCCAATGCAGGGCCCAAACCCATGGACCGTGAGATCATGACCTGAGCCGAAGTCGGACGCTTAACCACTGAGCCACCCAAGCGCCCCGAAGAGAGAACTTTTTGAGGTGTCTTGGAGTAGACAAAATCTCTGGGTTGCGAGTTGTGCTTAAGGCTTTTTCTTTGGTGAGCATGCCATGAGGATAGTTTTACTAAAGCGTGATTATTCTCAACAGAAGGAATCAGGCCTTTTCAATATAGGAGTGTATCTCCTTTTATCAGCTGTGGATCAGACGAGGCAGGAGCCAAGTGCATCAGGTGCCCTGTGACTGTCTTAAACGGTGAGAGTTAATGAGTTACAAAGGGGATGGATCTCAGATTTAGAAGGACCCAATCACAGTGCTTTTGGCCAAGTTAGTTGAAGGGTCTCTACACATTTTGCCAGTTGAGTCTTAATGGTTCTGTTAGTGCATTGCACTAGCCTGAAGGACTGAAGGTTGTAAGCACAGTGATAGTGCTCTAGAACCGGCCAAACAGCATAGACCTATTGACAGACTTGACCAGTGAAGTAAGGTCCTTGGTCACTTTGAAGCCTGAGAAGGCCTCCTTAGGTAGGAATAATCTTTTCTAATAGGATTTTAGCTATAGAAGAGGCCATACCCTATCTGCAAGGGAAAGCTTCAGTTCAGTGAGAAAACAAACCGTGATCAAAACATTTATATCCACAAGACAGGGGGAGCTGAACTTCTAATGGTCTATTGGGCAATTTAAAATGCCAGTGGGTGGTGTGGATGGGTTTCCCAAAGTTGTGTTTTGGACAGATAGGCCAAGCAAAGTGGGCACTTCTGTGGGCTTGTTAAATATCTGTACCAGAATTGGATTCATAAAGCCTATCATCTTATTGGGAAAGCAATAATTAATGCTTCTACAGTGGTTAGTAATGAGATTTTAGAGTCTCTGGCAGGACTGGGTTGTTATTTGGCTCAAGCTAGAGTTCTCTCTTTATATCAAAACGACAATTATTAGATTTTCAATCTAATTGTTTTTCAAATTGTTTTTCCCTCTCTGGGGCCAACTGTTGGTTATATCTTATCAGTTTTTCTAGATTATCATTTGAGGCAGCATCCCTTAGGACCATGACAGAGGATTGGTTATTGGTTCCTTTAAGAGCAGCGTCTTTAATGGAAACATAAGCAAGGCAGTTTCCTTTGGCCTCTAGGGAGTCAAGTGTGGAATGCACAAGGGCCTTAATAGTAGCCAGGGCAATTGGCAAAGTTTGACATCTAGTAAATTTAGGATGTAAGAGCCATTTTTAATTTTATTCCCATTAGAAGTAAGGAAACTTTGCTGTTTCCATAATATCCGAAAGTCATGGGCTGCCTGAAGGACATACTGTCAATTTAGGTATTTGTAGTTTTACCCTTGGCTAAGGTACAAGTCTGAGTAAGAGCAAATAATTCAGCCTGTGGTGTCAAAGTAGCCAAAGGTAAAGGTGCTTCCTTGATGATTTCAAAAGATGTTAGAATTGCATACCCAGGAAAATACCATCTTTGTTCTTTAAATAAGACCCATCAGTAAACCATGAAAAATCTGCATTGGTTAGAGTTACCTATAAGTTGTCATGGACAGTCAAAAGGTAATCTGTCAGCATCAAGTGGTGGTAAGGGGTTTTATCAGAAGGGTAAAGAGGGTAGAATAGCAGGGTCAAGGTTATTACAGTGAGGAAGAGTTTTTGAGGAGTACTGAGAAGTTCATAGGAGGTGAGGTGAGATGGCTGGCCAAAAGGTGTTGAGTGTGGTGAGAATTCAGAGGGGCTTCTGCATGGGGCACAAGGATGGTTAAAGGGGTTCCCGTGATTATTTCTTCAGTGGTCTTATCCAGAAGGGCAGTGGCAGGAATGACTGAGGCAAGGGGGTCCAGTCATTGGCTATAACATCCTGTGGGTCGATGATAGCTTCCTTATTTTTGGGTGAGTACTTCAAGGGCATTCTCTTCTCAAATGCAAAAAGGAAAAAGAGGAGCTGATAATTAGGATGTCCGAGGGCAGAAGGCTTTATTAAGATTTTCTTTAAGGCCCCAAAGACTATGTCATTCTGATCTTACCAAATAATAAGGTCAGGTTTGTTGTTTTTAAGTAAGACATACAGGGGTTGGGACATAAAAGTTTGGACTCCAGTTGTTGACAGAGTCACCTGGCTGGAGAAAACCACATAATTGGCTCTTAGTTTTAGGTTTTAGGATACCACAAAGCCTGTCTTGATCTAAATGAACCCCTGTTCCGAGATCAGGTGCCTTAAATATCAAAGCCGAGTTTGAGCAGACTGCAGTTTTTCCTTGGAAACTTTATGTCCCTTTAAGGCTAAAAGTTTTAACAGCTACATTCAATCCTCCTGTGAAGAGGCTTGGGAAAGGGAGCAGAGAAGCAACTCATCTACATATTGTAACAAGGTAGGTTCTCCAGCAAACTTTATATCATCTAAGTCAGCTTTTAAGGTTTGCAAGAAGTAAGACTTTCTATAAAACCCTGGGGCATTACTATCCAAATGTATTGTCTTCTTTCCGAAATTAAGGCAGAAAGGTCAACTGGAATACTAAGGAATGCACTGCAGAGATCAATTACAGTGAAAAATTTGCTTTCAATAGGACTAGATGCTAGCATAATGGATTAGGAACATCAGGGTGCTGGGGGATAATATTTATTGCTGGGAGCTCCTGGACAGACCTCCATCCTCAGCCACTGAGGTTTCTTACAGGTAAAATATGGGGTTTACAAGGACTAGTGCAGGTGATAATGAGTCCCTGGGCCTTATAATCTTCTATTTTGGGGTTGATGCCTTGAAGGGCTTCTTTCTTTATAGGGTATTGATTAATTTGAGGGAGATCTTTGGTGGGGTGTATTGGAATCTTAGTAGGAGGGTGCTTTTGTTATGCCCGATTCACGAGTCCCCTGAGACCCCCAAGGAGCCAACACCGATGCAAGTACAAAAGGGTCTTTATTACAAGCTTGAGCAGGAACTCCAACGCACCCTGACGCAGCGGTGATGGTATGGAGCCCCGAACTCGTGATCGCAGGGCTTTTCATAGTGATTACAGTGGACTTTGGGGCGTTCCAGCTTGGCAGCCTCCTGGAAGCCCCCGATAGGTACAGGCTGTCTTGTCAGCACCCGATTGGTTTGGCCCATCTGGCCTGACTGCAAACTGCCAACTGCAACGTCTTGGGATATAGGCACCTGTTTTAAACTGATTGGCTGTTGCCGTTGCTAGGGAAGTAACTAAGGGCAGAACCTGGGACTGGGACTGGGTTTGGGCCGAGTTCACTCTCAAGATGGAGATTTATTCTAAAATGGAATCAGTTAGATTTAGATATTACATTCCTCCCTCTTCTTGAGACTTCTGTGGACCCAATCATAGGTCCTCTAGGAGCTCGAGCTCTACCGAGTTATCTGTGTTTTGGGGATGTTGGTATTGTGACCGGAGGACCATTAATTGGATGGCCCCCAAGCGTTCTTTCATAAATGTAACTATTTATGTGTCTATTAAGAATGCAAGGTCCAAAGGTTAGTAACAGCAGTAAAATCAATAGGGGGCCTAATAAAGTAGAAATCAGGGTAGTTAGCCAAAGGGGAGTTGTTCCATTTCTCGAACCAACTCTGGCTCAGTTCATACTCTTGTTTTCTTCTAGCCAGGCCTTCTCTTACCTTAGCTAGAGATTCTTTGACTATTCCTGAATGATCAGCATAAAAACAGCATTCTTCCCTAAGGGCAGCACATAATCCACCTTGTTGGAGGAATAAAAGGTCTGAGCCCCTCCTGTTCTGCAATACTACTTCCGCTAGTGAGGTCAAGGATTCTTGTAAATGGGCAATAGAGTTTTCTAGGTTCTGGATGTCAGCATCTGTGACCATTCTTAAGTCCTGATAGTTTTTACTTTGGGTTGCGAAGGCTGAAATACCATTCCCTGCTCCTGTCACTCCCAGGCCCAGAAGGACGGTTGGGGTGAGAGCAGTGATAGGCTCTCTCCTGACCCGCATCAGGTAGCTTGATCCAGTCAGGGATGTTATAATTTCTTCATTGGCATGGTAGAGGAGTCGGGGCACTAGCTGGACCAGGACACAGAAGTCTTTGTTGTGGTTTAGGACCGCACTATGTACATAAGGGGTGAGCACCGTAGAGCAGGCCCACCATCCTTGGTCTGGTGGGATTATGTATCCATTGTCCCTAATCTGTTTAGTTTGACTGCAAAGGTGTGAATGTGAAGCCGGGACCTGTCCCATGCATAGGCCCTATCCCGTTATAGACTGCAGGGTTAGCCTACTGGTGTTTGCCTGCTGCCACCGGCACTCAGAGGATGTATGAGAAGTGCGATATTGGTCCAGGATGGCTATTCCTTCATAATAGTGGGTTTGGGATTATAGCATAACCAACAAGACTCGGTTAAATCAGGCCTGGTAGAATTGAGAACTTTAAAAGTGTGGACCATCAGGTCCCATAAGGGCTCTGGCTCCTTGAGGATGGTGGTTACCACGGACTTAGTAGTAATGGGAGTAGTGTTGGGTTGCCTGTGGGTCAGGCGGATTGGAATTAGGGCCTTATCAGGGCCTATGGTATCTCTTGATTCTGATTGAAAGGGGGCAAGGACCCGCTTGACCATAAACAGTACTCCTGTATTATACCCAGATTTATATAGTCTTATTCCCCAGGTTAGACCTTTGTCCCAGTCCTTAGTTTTTTTACCCTTGTCAGTGAATATTAATTGTAAAGGATTACATTTAGAGCCAGGCTTACAGGGGGTGGTTGAGTGTTTGTGTCGGAGGGAAATGAGAGATTGAGAGTCCTGGATTCAACTGCAAGATCCCGTGGTCTCATAGCCCCATCCCCGACAGTAATAATCTTGACTGGTCCCCACATTGAGCCACCTGGTCATTAGAAACTGGGACCGGACATCCATAAAAACAGGTTCTGCATAACTCCTGCAGGGCGGTATGGGCGAAGGAGTTTTGAGTTCAAGTACATCCAGGGACTTCTGGCCATCCTCTCCCTGGTTTAGGTAATGGGGCTTGTTCAAATAAGCTGCAAAGGTCAAATTCAAATGTAGGCCACCATGTATCGGGCGGATGGGGCTCAACCTTAGTTAACTATGGCTTGATTTGAACTAGGCGTAATGACCTGCCATGTTACTTGGAGGGGTTGGTGAGGATTTTGGTTTTGGTTGGCCTGACAAGGTAGAGTACATATGGTTAGTAGTCCTAAGATTAAAGGCCAGTTCATGCTTTCCGCTGTAGTTTGAGCTTTAGTGGATTGTTTGGGTCCTTGACAGCCCTCCAATCTGGATTTGGAGTCAGGTAGTTGTCCTTGTCGGCAAACGGGTCAGCTGGTTTGGCGTGGGTGTAATGAACCCAGGCAGCAATGCCGTCTACTTTTGGTCAGTAGCACAACATAAGGTCTTTCCAGCATGATTCCAAGTTGCCCTGGTGGTGTCTCTTCACGTAGACCCAGTCACCAGGGCAGTATCTGTGTGGCTCCGGAGGTGGACCTGTTTCATAGAGGGCACACAGTTTAGGCCAAACACATTTATGAACCCACTGGAGGCCTCTAAGGTCTTGGAGGAGATGGGCTTCTTCAGACTCCTCAATGGCCTCATGCTGTAGGCAGGGTATGATAGAGGGTGCTTTACCGAACATGATTTCAAACGGAGTCAATCCATTTCATATGGGGGGTTACGCACCCTATATAGGGCAAAAGGGAGGAGGACCACCCAGTCACCTCCAGTCTCAAGGGCCAATTTGGTAAGGGTCTCTTTTAAGGTTTTATTCATCCTTTCTACCTGTCCTGAGCTCTGGGGTCTATAAGCACAGTGTAATTCCCAGTCAATCCCCAGGGTTGTGGCTAGGCTCTGACTTACTTGGACACAAAAGCCGGTCCATGATCTGACCCTATCATCTGAGGAAATCCATACCTTGGTAGGATGTCTTCCAGCAGCTTCTTTGCCACTACCTGTGCAGTCTCGTATTTGGTGGGATATGCCTCAGTCTATCCTGAAAAAGTGTCTACAAAGACCAGTAAGTACCTGTAGCCATACCTGCCAGGTCGTACCTCAGTGAAGTCAGTTTCCCAGTAGGTCCCTGGGCGTCTTCCTCTTAGACGTGTTCCAAGATTATAGGGATTCCAGGTAGCGTTGGTCAGTTGACACGCTCTGCATTTGCTGACAATTTGTTCAGTTTTGGAGTTGGCATCTTTAATTTTAATGTGTGACTGTCTCACCAGGTCTTGTAGTTTTCTCTGTCCCATGTGGGATGCTCAGTGTATTTTTGACAGAGCCCTTATTCCCATTTCCTCGGGCAGAATGATTTTGTTATCTGAGGACCTCCACCAGCTCTTAAGGTATTGGGTCATAGGCAGTCCTTTAATCCATTGTAGGTCCTCGAGTGAATAACAAGGACTTTCTGGTAGGTTGGGGTCTCCCGGATCTATGAGCTTGACTGTCAGGGCTGGGGTGCCTTTGAGGGCTGCTTCTTTAGCAGCCCGGTCGGCCATATTGTTGCCTCTGGCCATCTCAGTTATGTCCTTTTGATGGCCTGGACAATGGGTGATAGCTAGTTTTTTCGGGAGCCATAAAGCTTTGAGGAGAGCTAGGATCTCCTTTTTATTTTTAATAGTCTTTCCCTCGGCCGTGAGGAGCCCCCTTTCTTTATAAATTGCCCCGTGGATTTGAGTGGTGGCGAAGGCATATCGACTATCTGTGTAGACATTTTAGTTTTTTTCCTTGGCCCAGAGTTAAAGCTTTAGTGAGCGCAATTAGCTCAGCTTTCTGTGCTGAGGTCCTGGGTGGCAGGGGCTCCACCCAAATGACCTTTTCAGTGGATACTATTGCGGCCCCGGCATACCTCAGTCCTTGCTGTATGAAGCTACTGCCGTCTGTGTACCAGGTGACTTCTGCATCTGGCAACAGGGCATCCTGCAAGTCAGGATGGGTGGCATGAATATGAGCCAGGATCTCGGCACAGTCATGGAGGGGAGCCTCCAAGTCCGGGTCAGGCAGCAATGTAGCTGGGTTTAGGGCGGTCGGGGCCTGGAAAATAATTCTGGGAGGGTTGAGTAGCAGAGTCTGATAATGAGTCATGCGGGCATTACTGAGCCATCGATCTGGTGGTTGCTTTAGAACTCCCTCTATTGCATGAGGGGTGGTGATGGCCAGCTCTTGCCCCGTAGACAATTTATCTGCATCCTTAACCAGCAGGGTCACAGCCACAATCGTGCGGAGGCATGGTGGCCAACTGGATGCCACTGGGTCCACTTTCTTGGAGAGGTAGGTCACAGGCCGGCCCCAGGGGCACAGAGTTTGGGTGACGATCCCTTTGGCAATACCTTTATGTTCATCAACAAATAAATGGAAGGGCTTGGTGATGTCTGGTAGCCCTAAAGCGGGGGCCGACAGTAAAGCCAATTTTAAGGCATCAAATGCCTGTTGGTGTTCTTCGGCCCATGTCCAAATGGCACCGGGCTTTTCCTTGGTTGCCTCATAGAGTGGACGGGCCCTTTCAGCAAACCCAGGGATCCAAAGCTGACAAAACCCAACCCATCCCAGGAATTCCCTTACCTGACGAGCATTGGTGGGGGTAGGGATCCTCAAGACCGTTTGTTTTCTTGCAGGGGATAGCCAACGCTTGCCTTTTTTTAGGATATATCCTAAATATTGGACTTCTTTTTTTTACAAATTTGGGCCTTCTTGGCTGAAGCCCGATATCCCAGTTCTCCCAGAGTTTGGAGTAAATGTGCAGCGCCAGTCAGGCAGGTATCTCGGTCTTGAGCGGCTATGAAGAGATCATCTACATATTGTAAAAGAGTTAGCTGGGGGTGTTGGGAGTGAAACTCACCCAGGTCTTTGTGTAAGGCCTTATCGAAGATGGGGGGATAGTTTTTGAACCCCTGGGGCAGCCGAATCCAAGTCAGTTGTCATTAGTGCCATGCTCAGGATCGGCCCATTCGAAGGCAAAGTATTCCTGGCTGTTTGGGGCGAAGGGGAAACTAAAAAAAGCATCTTTTAGATCCAGGATGGTGTACCAGATACAAGTCGGTGGAAGGGTACTTAATAGGGTGTATGGATTGGGCACTGTGGGATGAAACAGGGGTGTGTTCCAGGCCGATTGGCAAGGCCGTAATGCCCCTAAATCTAGTAATCACCTGATGTGGGGAGTTATCCCTCTTTTGGCTTCTAGGGTCATGGGGCATTGTCGGACTCTAACTGGTTCGGTTCCTGGTTTGAGTTCTACAAGGATTGGGGCCCGATGCTTGGCCAATCCCATGCCACCTGTTTCAGCCCATGCTGTTGGGAACCTCTGTAGCCAGGACTGCATGTCTGGCTCCGTTGGTCGAGGTTCCTCATGCAGGCGATCGTCTGCCAGCCCTACAGTAAGGACATGTATGGGTTGTCCTGTCTGGTCTAACGCTTTTGTCCCTTCAGAGGAGAAATGGATTTGTGCCCCCAGCTTTGTCAATAAATCACGGCCCAGAAGGGGGTAGGGGCATTCTGGGATGACCATAAATGAGTGGGATACCCGACCCATGCCCAAATCCACAGTTCTTCGGGTAGTCCATGGGTATTGCTTGACTCCTGTCGCTCCTTGGACCCATGACTTTTTGGTTGACAGTGGGCCCCCTGGCTGTAGGAGTACAGAATGTTGGGCTCCTGTATCGACCAGAAAGTCTGTAAATTTCCCCTCCACTTGTAAGGTTACCCTGGGCTTGGGGAGGGGCACCGAACCCCATCCTCTCTAGTCACTATCTTCTCCCATAACTAGGATGGGGGCCTTAGGTTTCTTGTTGGGACAATCCTTGACCAAGTGCCCCTCTTCTCTGCAATAGGCACATTGATTGCGGCCCACGTGGGGTTTTCTCCCCTCTTTTTTTAGTTTCCTCCTTAACATGTTCTAGGGAGGCAGTTGCTTGAGACGGTGTCTTTGGTCGTCTGGATCTGCTGTGGCAGCCAGTAGTATCTTTGCCAGGTCCCGGCTCTGTCTCTTTTCAGCCCTAATTTGTTTATTTTCTGCACTTTCCCTATTATTATATACCCTCTCTGCCACAACTACTAAATCTTGGAGACTTTTTTTCTCCGAGTCTTTCTAACTTTTGAAGCTTGCGGCAGATATCGGGAGCCACTTGGTTAATGAAAGCCATGGCCACTGCCGATTTACTGGATTCAGTTTCCGGATCCATGGGAGTGTACTGGCGAAAGGCTTCCATTATTCTTTCAAGGAAGGCTGCGGGGCTTTCCTCAGAACCCTAATATTATAAACTTTGGCCATATTAGTGGGCTTGCGAGCTGCAGCCCTGAAACCTGCCAGTAGAGTCTGGCGGTATCCTAGGAGGTGCTCCTTACCTTCTGCCGTGTTGTAGTCCCAATCTGGGCGGATGAGGGGAAGGCGCGCGTCAGTACGCACCTGATCCGTTGTGGGGACCCCAGTGGGGCTGGGAACTAATTTCCTGGCCTCATTCTGGATGCATTCTCATTCCTTAGTGGTGAAGAGAACCTGCAACAATTGCTGACAATCGTCCCAGGTGGGCTGATGAGTAAAAAGGACAGTTTCCAACAAATTAATAAGGGATCTAGGATTCTCAGAAAAGGGAGCATTCTGAGATCTCCAATTATATAAAGATCACTAGTGGCAAATGGCCAATAGTGGTGTGGCTGATTGCCTTGGGCATCAGGGGGGCCCATGGCCCTCAGGGGGAGGACAGTGGAGTCAGGTCCTTCCGGGGTCGCGCCACGGCGGCTCCTTGTCCTCTGGGCGGGGCCTCCATTTGGTCCCGTGGCTGGGGCCAAGGGACCAGCTGGTGGCTCCGGTGGTAGCTGTGGCAGGGCTGCTGCTGCTGCTGCTGCTTCATTGACAGGGGGCTCTAAAGGGTATTGATATGGGGGTGGAAAAATCAACTCTTCCTCCGTCTCTCCCTGCAAAACGGGGTAAAGAGAAGCCAAGGGTTTAGACTCAGTTTGTTTGTTAGCCTTTTGGGGCGGCACCCGTTTCTCAGAAGTAACTAAAATAGGAGCCGATGCAGAGGCGGGCAGCACCTGGGGAGGTAAAAAATGTTTAAGCCATGGAGGGGGATCATCCATCAAGTCGGCCCAGATTACAATGTATGGAACCTGGTTAGGGTGGCCCGTGTGGGGCCGAGAGACCTGTTGTTCTACTTGGCGGATGGTATCCCGGTTAAAAGTTCCTTCTGGAGGCCAACCGACGTTTAGGCTTGGCCATTCCGAGGTGCAAAGAGTCTGAAACTTTTCCTTTTTAACTACTACAGAGATTATGTGCTCAAGCTCTAACTTCCTTGAAATGAGCAAGCAACAGGTCTAGGGGTGTGGAGGGTGTCTGTCCCATCTCATCAGTCTCAGTCGCCCAATAATAGAAGTCTAACAGACACAACCAACAGCCACAGACACACACATAGAGATGGACAACAAAGTTCACCGCCCACACAAACACAGAGAGACAGATAACAAAATTTACTGCACACAGTTTGCTGCTCAGAAACACTCACACAGAGAAACAGATAACAAAATTTACTGCGCACAGCTCGCTGCGCAGAAACACTCACATAGAGAAACAGATAACAAAGTTTGCTGCACACGGTTTGCTGCGCAGAAACATTTATACAGAGAAACAGATAACAAAGTTCACTGCGCACACCATGGCAAAGAAACTGAAACTGGAACTGGGATGAAGGCTTTCAGTTGGATCGTGGGCATAACCTGCCTTGTCCCACTGAGCCAATACAGAATACAGGTTAGGGGCAGTCCACTAGACACTTCATCCTCTCCGATACAGGAGGAGCCTGGAACGTCTTCCAGGTCTCCCGCGACCGTGGCCCCCAGCGCATCCGCCTTGACCACCTTTGGTCGCCTAATACAGATTTGTCTCGAGACCAGAGTTACACAGATGAACACAACAGAAAGAGATTCTTACCAGCTGGTTGGCCCTCCGGTTTGGGGGTCCTGGGGGTCTTGGGAAATCCTGGATGAGCCCCCAATGTTATGCCCGATTTGAGAGTCCCCTGAGACCCCCCAAGGAGCCGACACCGACGCAAGTACAAAAGGGTCTTTATTACAAGCTCGAGCAGGGACTCCAACGCACTCCGACATAGCAGTGATGGTATGGAGCCCCGAACTCATGGTTGCAGGGCTTTTTATTGTGGTTACAGTGGAATTTGGGGCGTTCCAGCTTGGCAGCCTCCTGGAAGCCTCCGATAGGTACAGGCTGTCTTGTCAGCACCCGATTGGTTTGGCCCATCTGGCCTGACTGCAAACTGCCAACTGCAACGTCTTGGGATATAGGCACCTGTTTTAAACTGATTGGCTGTTGCCGTTGCTAGGGAAGTAACTAAGGGCAGAACCTGGGACTGGGTTTGGGCCGAGTTCACTCTCAAGATGGAGATTTATTCTAAAATGGAATCAGTTAGATTTAGGTATTACACTTTGAGGATTTTGCCCATAAGAAGGGCGGTAGCTGATCCAATTGGGACAAATGGTTAGTGCTCTTAGAATTAGTTCCAGTGCTAATTCAGAGGTGAAGCAAGTCAAAGATGTTGAAGGGTCACTTAATTCACCTACCTGGCAATCTTGGTTGCTTCTGTCAAGTTCTAGAATTGCTTACCCCTTTTTGGAAAAAGGAATTCCAGCAAGATATTTTTCTAAGAAATCTCAGCCCAGTAAGTGAATTGGGTGAGAGAATTAAGTGAAAAAGGGTGGGTATCTCTTAAAGGACCTACACCAAAGGGAATAGATTTAGAGATAGGAACCTCACTGTTTGAATGGTTTTGCTGCTCTGAGGCAGGGGCTGCTTTATGGTGGTGGGTTGAGCACTGGGAGCGTAGCTCCAGTGGCAGTGAGTACAGATAGAAATTCATTCCCAGTCGGGGAATTGTTTCTCTAAGCCAGCTGAGAGAGAGAGAATTGGGACAAGCCCCTTTCGTTCCTCGGAGCCCAGTGTTTGGGGATTCGGAGAACACTGCAAAGATTGGTTAGAGGGCTGACAGCATCTGAAGCACTTGAGTTGGTAGCAGTCTTTTTTCCAGTGTCCTGGTTTTTTAAAATAATGGCAGACATCAGGAAGGTTTTGGTTTTGTTTAAAGGTCTACATTTGTTGGAGATGAAGGTTAAGGATTTTAGTGATCTTTTAGTTGAATCATCTAGGGTACGGGTGAACTGCTAAATTAACCAAATCTAGGGCAGATGTAGTTTCCCATTCCATTCTATTCATTTTAACTAGGAGGAAAAGATCTGATTTAGTCAGTTAATGAACAGAATTAAAGGCTACCTGAATGGACTCATCATCTAATTTCTTTTTTAATGTTTATTTTTGAGAGAGAGAGAGAGCGAGAGAGAGCGAGCACACAAGAGCCAGTAGAGGAGGGGCAGAGAGAGGGAGACAGAAACCGAAGCAGGCTCCAGGCTCTGAGCTGTCAGCACAGAGCCCGATGCAGGGCTTGAACCCACAAACCGTGAGATCACGACCTGAGCCGAAGTTAATGCTTAACCGACTGAGCCACCCAAGCACCCCATGAGTGAACTCAACATCTAAAGAAAGACCGAAGTTTTCATAAAAATAATCTGAAGTCATTTGCAGTAATCATAACAGATTTATCAAATTTTGCATGTAAGCCTGAATGATGTTCCAATCAACAAGCTTAGGAAAAGCTTTTGTTTTGTGAAGACCTCTAGTGAGTGTTCAGCCTCCTGCCAAAAGTCAGAGATCTGTTTTTCTAAATCTCTTTCAGGATTTTTCTATCAGGCCAGTTTCATCCAATGTGAGGCCTGGCCCTCGCCAACAAGCATGTGAACTAATTGATATAAGTCTGAGAAACTCAGTTGATAAGTTTGAATAACTATGTTAAATTCCTTAGCTAATCTGTGACGATCCTCAGTAACTTTGGGAAAGTCTTTGACTCTAGCTTGTAGCTCAGCTTTAGTCCAGAGAACATAAGAAACTAGGAATTTAGCAGTTGGATTCTTAAGGGACATAACTTTAAAGGAGTAGTTTCTGATAAGTTCAGAGGGAGAGAGCAGGGAGAGCTTCAGAGAAAAAGGGAAATTAAGAGAGAAGAGTAGAATGAGGAAGGAAAGGGTATGGAGGGGCTGGGATGCTGCAGGGAGGTAGGAAGATGGCACCAGAGGAGCAGCCAGGGCACAGATGACTGCTGTGTGTCCGGAGATGAAGAAAACAGGGAGGGGAAAGCACTCAAAAGCTCTTTTGACTTCTTCCAATTGTTTTGTAACCTGTTAATTTAGAAATGGTATTTTGCAAAGAGGTAATTTTAGAGTCAGTATGTATGCAAGCCTTCAGGTACTAATTAAAATAGGCATTCCATTCAATTTGTTTAATTTTAGAGCCATGGTCTTCTAATTTGGTTTTGAGAAAAGTAAGTTTGAGGAGATCAAACTTTCCCCCATAAATTTAGCTAAGTCAATCTGTTTTGTTAGCTGTGTGCCTACAGGGGGATCATAGTTTTTAAACCTAAAGCCAGCCAGAATCCCTGGAGGAGGGCTGTCCTGAGAGAGTCCAGAAGGTCATCATCTCATCAGTCAATACCAGAAAGTTCAGAAAAACATGAGTACTCACCAGATAGGACAAAGCCTTCATAAAAATAGAAAGAATAAAGCTTTTATTTTTATTTTTTTTCTTTTATGCTTTATTGTCAGGTTGGTTTCCATATAACACCCAGTGCTCATCCCAACAAGTGCCCTCCTTCAGGAATAAAGCTTTTAAACAGATCCTGAATAAAGCCAGAGAGCTCAAAACCCAAAGAGAGCAGAGCTTGGAACCAGCAGAGAGACACTCTCAGACTCCAGGGTCGGGGAGAAAGGAATGAGCTCATTTGGCTCAGTGGGTACAGGCACCTGTTTGCCCACCAGCCTCTGAGTTGTTGAGAGATTTCTCTGGATCCCACCTCAGATCACCAAGGAATGTCGACCTCAAGATTAAAACAGCCAGTTATTTTATCATTTATTTGGGAATGGCAAAGGAATTGCAATTTGGGACATGCAAATGATGGCAAAGCCATAAGCAAGACCTAAGATCAAAGGAGAGGAATATTATTTTATAGAGAAAAGGAGGAACTTGGGAGGGGCTGCTTTGAACAAAAGTCCATTGGAGGAAAGCAAGAGTTCAGCATAGTGATGGCTTCTCTTTGGCAGGGCTGTTGCTGGACATGAAGAAAAACCTTCCTTCCTCCCACTGGGGTAGTAGAGTGGGCTTCTTCCTGTTGGGAAATGCAAGATATACTTTGTTGGAGTCTGCAGTTGATGACAAATTGATGGAGTGTGAGAGCTCCCCCTTCTGACCTCCCAATTGTATTCTCAATGAGGTGTCTTGTATTCAGTTTCACAAGTCTGTCACCACCCTCTGTCAATTCTTCCTCCAGAATATATCTGTCTCCTTCCTTGTTCTCTCTCCTTTGAACTGCCATCATCTCAGTCCAGGGTGACATCCTCTCACGTGAGGTACTATGACGGTTCCTTCACCACATTGCAGCCAGCACCATCTTTTACATAAATCAGACTCTTCCTCTTTGTAAAACACTTTATTGGCTTTCCATCACGAATGGAATAAAATCCAAACTCCTTCCTGTGGTTTACAGAGCCCTGGATGATTTAGCTCATGTCTTCCTCACTCACTTTATACCACTCTTCTTCCTTCTTCATTTATGCTACAGTGGACTTTTTCTCTCTCAGGCATTCCAAGCTCATTTCACATTAGGAGCTTTGCACTAGCTCTTTTCCTCTGCCCATAAGTCTGTTCTATTCTTCAACTGGTTGTTAAAGATCTCATCTTAAATATCACTACCAAGAGAGGTTTTTTTCTGTTTATTCACTAAAAAAGTAACCAGCAAGTGACTTGTTTGTCATATATTTCTCTATGTAGAACTTAGCACCATTCATTATTTTACTTGTGCAGTTCTGTTTTCTGCCTTCCACCGTAAGAACATATGATTTGTGATGTGACAGCTACGTGTACACTGCTATACCTGCAGTACCTAATAGATGCTTAATAAGTATTTGCTGAATGCATAAGTTAGAGGATTGCATTATATCCTATGTATTTATATAACTGGGGGAGAGGCCTTACAGAGCATTCAGGAGAGTCACATTTAAAAGGTTTTTTTTTTTAATGTTTACTTATTTTTGAGAGAGGGAGAGAGAGAGACAGTGAGAATGGGGGCGGGGCAGAGAGAGAGGAAGACACAGATTCTAAAGCAGGCTCCAGACTCTGAGCTGTCAGCACAGAGCCTGACATGGGGCTTGAACTCACGAGCTGTGACATGACGAGCTAAAGTCAGATGCTTAACCGACTGAGCCACCCAGGTGCCCTCAGGAGAGTCACATTTTAAATGCTTATACTAAAATTCTTGTTCATAAAGGGAGTTTGATATATGATATAGTAGAAAACCTCAGTTTAATTAACAGGAAAAATAATGTCTACTTTGTAGGATTGTTGTAAGGTTTAAAAGCCACATTTAACAATTATCTGAATGTAGACACTCAGGGTAAGAATCTCACTTCTCATTTGGAAACTGCTTAATTTCAAATATGGGCACATTTTGAGAATTAAGCTTATAGAAAGTGTTTTCATTGTAAGAGATAAAAGCAATGTAGACCGTTTTTTCTTCTGTACCCTATTTCCCATCTCTTCAACACTCTCTCCATCTCTTTCTCTCATATTCATCCTCAACCCATAAAAGCTTTTATCTCATGTTAGATATTTGAGTAAGGCAGTGTTTCCTTTTTTTTTAATAATAAAAACCATAATTTTAGAGTGATGATAACTTCTTTAGTCATTTTGCTAAATTGTTCAAATAGATTGTTCAATGATATGCTTACATATCTTTATAAGGAGATTTGTGGGACCAGCTTTTTTTTTTTTTTAACAGATTTAATGAGTTGTCATATACCATACAATCCACCCATTTAAAGTGTACAA
This sequence comes from Crocuta crocuta, assembly GCF_008692635.1. Lineage (NCBI taxonomy): Eukaryota > Metazoa > Chordata > Mammalia > Carnivora > Hyaenidae > Crocuta > Crocuta crocuta. The sequence continues at coordinate 6,005,538 of NW_027551567.1, forward strand.
TTTAGTGGTTTTTAGCCTATGCAGCTATGCAGCCATCACCACAGTCACTTTAAGAACATTTTCATCATCCTCAAAAGAAACCCTGTACCCATTTTCAGTTACCCCTTCTCCAGCCTTAGGGACCATATTCTGCTTTCTGTCTCTGAATATATGCTTATTATAGACATTTCACAGAAATGGAATCCTATAATATGTGGTCTTTTTTGACTGGCTTCTTCCACTCAGTATAATGTTTTAAAGATTCATTCATGTTGTACATCTTTCAGTACTTCATTCTTTTTTATAGCTTAACGGCATTTCCATTTTATGGGCTTACCACATTTTTGTTTCTCCATATATCAGTTGATGAACATTTGAGTTCTTTCCACTTTTTGGCATTTATAAATAATGCTACTATGAACAATCATGTACAAGTTTTTGTTTGGGTGTGTGTTTTCATTTCTGTTGTGTGTAGACCTAATAGTGGAAATGGTAAGTCATATAGTAACTTTGTGTTAAACCTTTTGAGGAATGGCCAGACTGTTTTCTAAACTAGCTGTGCCACTTTCATTCCCACCTGCTATGTATGAGTATATTAGGGTTCCAATTTCTCCATATGCTCACCGGCAAAGTTACTCTCTGGGGACCAGCTTTTGTTATTGTTTTGTTTTTGATGGCAGTAACCTGGAAAGCAGTGTGGAATATTGTCAAAAATGAGACTACCTAGCATGCATTAGACAGTAGGGTGAGCATTTTCCCTTTTGTTTTCTGCTCTTTGTCACAAGCCTGCAAGGTCAGTGGTATTATGACTGTTTTTCAACACGTGAATAAACTGAAAAGAGAGGATAATTTTTTCTAAGCAACAGCTAGTATATTTTGAAGTTAAAATTTGAACTAGATCTGTCTGGCCCCCAAAACCTGTTCCTTTCACACTCTAGATGGCTATGGGGCTTAAGAAGAATAGACCACGTCTGTTTCAGATTGTCATAATTTGGTAAACAGCGAGATATGGGGAGGAGAGAGAAAAGGAACATTTCTACGTGATGACCAAGTTTAGAGACTGAGTAGAAAGTGATGAAACTAAAATTCAGATAAAGACTACTTTTCCTTCTCTTTTCCCTTCTTCCTGCCTGGTTGTCAGGTTGTGAGGGAAGACAGTGAATTCTTTTAGAACCCTTTCAAATTGACATTATTTTAAGTCATTGAGATAGAATTGTTTGGTTGACAGCTGGAAATTTGTGTAATATCATCTTGGAAGTTTAAAAGGGCACCCTGGTGCCAGTTGGGGAATTACATAGTATAATGGAAAGTTGACACACGTGTTATCAGACCTCAGTTTGAATCACAGGTCTGTAACATTTTGGAGTAAGTTGCTTAATCTCTGTAAGCTTGATTCCCCATCAATAAATCTTGACTGGATTGCTTAAAGATTGAGATAACCTGGGGATAGATCCTGATATAGAGCAGGTATGGAATAAACGTTGGTTTCTTCTCTAGGAAAATTGTGTAGGATGAAGATAAAGGACCAAGAACAGAGTGCTGGGGAAGTCTAGTGTAAAGAAATGGGCAAAAGAGGGGTGCCTGGGTGGCTTAGTCGGTTAAGCGTCCGACTTTCGCTTGGGTCACGATCTCGCGGTTCGTGGGTTCGAGCCCCGCGTCGGGCTCTGTGCTGACTGCCAGCTCAGAGCCTGGAGCCTGTTTCTGAGTCTGTATCTCCCTCTCTCTCTGACCCTCCCCTGCTCATGCTGTCTCTCTCTCTCTCCTAGAAATAAATAAAAATATTAAAAAAAAAAAAAAAGAAATGGGCAAAAGAGCCAAGACCTATTAAATAGACAGATGGGAGGGGTCACAGAGCTGAAGTATAACTTGGAGGTAGTGATGCAGTGAAATGAAAGGTAAAAGAGATTCAGGAAGAGTTGGTCACCAGTATCAGGTTCCATCGTGTGATCAGGGAAGATGACTTTCAGTGGTCCTTTATATGTGACATTTAGGAGGCCTTTGGAACCTGGAGGAGAGCTGTTTTGGAGGGAACCAGATTTTAAAGGGTTGAGCAGTGAACTAAGGAAGCTAGTATGTAAAGAAAGGAAAAGTGATAAAGAGGAGGTAAGAATAAGGATCTTAATCTTGTTTGTTTTGTTGTGCTTTGCTTAAAAAAAAGTGGACTAGACTTGAATGTTCATTCTTTCATTCCACAGTTGTGCTAGATGCTGTGCTAGGCCCTGGTGAGGCAGAGACAGGCAAGTTTATAACCTGAGAGAGGAAGAGGAGGGGATGCAGATACAGAGATAACATGGGATGACCAAAGAAGTAAGGACCTAGAACGGCAGGAAGTGACCTCTATGCAGGTTCTCCTTGGAGTGGAGGGAAGAATTTCTTTTCTGAAAGAGGAAAGCAGTGTCTAACAGATGAGTGTGATGGTGGAGTGAGGGAAAAGAGGGTGGTTTCTGAGTGAAGGTCTTTATTTTCTCAGTGAAGAGAGAGGGCAGATTACTGCTAGGTGGCGGAGGCGGCGGGTTGATTAGGGTTATAGTATGGGATTTAGGATTGTAGTAGAAAAGGACAAATAAAAGTTGATTGAAGTTGATTAATCATTGTGACAAAATGCTGATTTCTCTGGGAAATATCTGAAACTCAATTCTTCTGGTTTTAGAATTCTGTGTTCTTCTAGAGTGATACCAGATAATTTTGCTCAATCATTATTTATTCTTAGGCCCTAGAGAATGTCTAGAAGGGGATAGTATCCTTCTCTCTTTCCTTTCTGATCAAGTTTCTTGATAAGTTTTCTTTTATCTCTTTATTGTTATTGTGGATTTTTTTCTGCCTGGTTAGTTTACTTGTTTAACTCTGGATATGAAGTTGGTGTTCAGTGATGTATGCTTGATTTTTAAGTTATTTTAGCCACATATTTAAAATATGACTGTATACATTGTTGCTAAGAAAATTGTTTATGTACAATGAGGAGAAACATTTTTAGTGATGAATCTGGGATTCTTTAAATTCAAATACTTGTATCTGATTTAGCTTTCAGATGATTCTTTTGAGAATTCAAACAAAACACCTAGACAACCTGAAAGAAAAGTGAAGAAGAAAGATGCATTGCCATGGTGGATAACTGAAGATGATTCTGAAGATGGTGGTAAATATTGCTGGGTTTTTTATTTCAAATTTTTTGACCACAAGGGGTCAGTCAAGACTTTTAATTCTGGGATTTTGTTGTACTATATGTATATAAAGAAAATAATACTAGTATTGTGATGTTGTAAAGTTTGAATTTTCATATTACTTCATATTATATATTTTGCAGTTGAAAATCTATGATGATTCTGCATTGTCAGGTTACACTATTATATTGGGATAATTTATATTCAGTCACACTGAGATGATGAATAACACAGGCATACTTTTATATTGTCACGTTTAATGGTAAATTGATTTAAGGTGCTTTAATAAAATGTTCTGACTGTGTATTAATGTCATTGCATTGGGAAGATTTTAACAAATGTATAGACTTTGGTATCACAGTATGTTAAGAACAGTAGCAAAAACGTAATTTATTGCCTTGATGGTAAAGAACTTATTGTTGATCCTGTCTGATGTACATGTATAGCTTTCCCAGAACTAGTCCTAGTCACATCTTTACACATGGAAAACTACTCTCTGGAGCCTGTGCTTTGGTATACCTGCTGTATAAGACACTGCCACGTCCATAAGGAACGCCAGAACACTTCTATTAACCTATGTTCAAACTAGTTGTGGATCTTTAAGCACCATTTTATAAACTTACAGAATTTCTGTATCTCTGGAGGAAAATTGGCCCTATAGCTTTTGTCTTTTCCCATGAAATTAAGCCCAGATTCCTTAATGTGACAGCTAAGGCTCTGTATCATCTGACTAGGAACCTCCATTCTAGATTTCTGTACTCCAGCGACACTTATTCCCTATCTCCTGGAGACCTCATTGACTATGCCTCTGTGCATTAGCTCATGCTTTCTCACCACAAGACTGCCTTTGCTCTCATCTTTCTTGTCCGGTAAAGCTTGACATTACCTCCTTCCAGTCCTTTCCTAACTCTTCTAGATCCCTTTTCAACATAATTATTTTCTCCTTTGTTTTTATTTCAAAACCCCATCATAGCACTGATAGGGCTACTCCTGAGGTTGGGAGCTTTGTGAGGGCAGGAAATACTTCCTTTTGTTTGTATCCCCTGACCCTCAGCAGTAAATAATAAATCTGTTTAATAAATGAATGTTAGAGTTATTTTGATAATCATTTCTTTGTTCTTAAAACTATAAATAAGGAATACCTTACTGAAAAATACAGTGCATATTTTCACAAGTCCCCCAACCATGTAACAATGCTAAAGTTTCCATGCAAATAATTCTTTTTTAGAGTCTTTCCCCCATTGGTCCTTGGAAAGGATATTATATGATGAAGTACTATTGGAATTGTTTACAAAGATTTGGGACTTAATTAGCATGAAAGTCTCTTTTCTAGAAAGCAATGAATCAGAGATAGAATGTGCATATTCATCCCAAAGGAAAAGAATACATCCTGGACCAACACTGGAATGCAACCTGACAAAGTTATTAATTTTTAAAAAAGAATTTATCAATTGCAAGTGAATGCGATTAGTAAAAAATGCAAAGAAGGATAGTTATGCAAACTTTGACAATATCCATTTAAACAAAGACTAGAGGGTTTCTCTACCCAAGGACATACCTGGTCCTTGGTTCAATCAAAAACATTTATTGAGTTCATAGTATGTTGTGCATACTAGACACTAGTATATAGATGGGATAAGAAGAGTGTAGAAGCCTCACAGCAGGGAGGTAAACACCCTCATGAGGGGAAGAATGGATTCCCATTCTTAGATAGGCATCAATAAACATCAACATTGTGTTACTTCAACCTTACAATTTTCTTCCAACTGCCATAAGGATAAAATGTTCTGCCTAGGGGATGAAACAGTCTAATCCTTATACAGGTTATACTCTGCATTATGAATAACTGAATGGATCTTGGTTTGGGTTATTAGTTTCTTGTAATCTCCGTTAGTGTGGTCACATGCCTGAGTCTAGCTTCAGAGCCAGGGTGAGACTGCACAGGTACCAAAGCAGCACTCCAGCCACGGCATGCGCTCTTCCATTGGAAGTGTCTATAGATATGTGTTTTGATTTTCTGCAACTGTTGAAGTTATTATTTGATGTATAAAACCATTATTCACACAAACCCATGACAAATAGATGCTGACTCCTTTCCAAGAGGACACTAGTTAAGAAACTGAAGGCAAAATTTGTGATTTCTTACTAAGACTTTCTTCTAAGCAAAAGTGGTATTCTTCTAAATATTTATATCACACAACATAATTATTTAACTTTTCCATATTTCACTTTCTTTTTTTTTTTAAATGTATGCTGTTATAATAAAGAAATTTTGATATTGCATAATTTTGTCAGTGTTTTCTAGTGTTTTTGGAATAAAGAACAAAACCCTCTTTTGGGCCATGAGGAGTTCCTGACCCATTGATTCTGCTCCGGGCTTATTTCCACCTGGACTCACGCTCACTCTCTAGATCCAACCTCACTGGCCTTTATGTGTCCTCCAGTGTGGCCTGCCCCTCCTGTTGCTGACCCTTTCTTTGTACCTTCCCTTCTACCTGCTCAGAATGGTCTCCCCTTTCTAGTTCACCTAGTTGTTTCCTACCCTTCCTTCATAGAAGGCAGAACATATTCCTTGCGGTGGCATGGTATACTGTATTAAATAATTGTGCTTCAAAGTAATTTTTAAAATTTTGTCTCATTATGTAAACTTTTGAAGTTATTTCGTAAGATGCATTGCAAATAAATAGTATTATAATTTTTCTTTTGAGACTTTTATGTCTGATGGATTTTTATTAAATGGACCAGATTTATTTTGTAGCTACTACCGTCCACAATATTAATATAACAGAAAAAAAAAAAGTTAGTGTAACAGTACTACTGGGTAATACATTGTGATCAGAATAATTTTCTGGATATAAGTAGCCAACTATATCTTAAATCCCACCCATAGGACTGCTTAGAACAAATGTAAGCTATTTGAAAGCGAAGAAGACTTCTCAGCCTATTATGGAAATAGAAGAGGAGTCTCCTGAAAGGATTCAGTTTCTTCAGAGCAGTGGAACCTCTGTCTTAAGTATTGACAGCTTAGAAACAAATGGTAAGAAATGTGAAGGATATGAATTGACAGGTTAATTACCATGATTATAATTAAAATTTTTACAAAAATTAAGTTGTGTCTTTGAGCCCCCTTTACTGAACCATGTAGACATACATAATACCTTCCTAGAAGGTTTAGAATGATATCTCGAGAGAAGCCTTATAATGTTACATACTGATTATGAATGTAAATCTATATTTGGTGGGTGAGAGATAAAGTATGTTTTAAATTTTTAAAATTGTATTAATGTCAATAACTGCATCATTAAAAGCATTTAAATTAAAATTAATTTTATCAAAATTTTGCATGTTAGTAAAAATATATTCATGCTTTCCATTTAGAGATCATAGTTTCTGAACTCAATCATAGTGTTCTTGGATTGGGATTGGACACATTAGAGGAACAAGAGGAAAAGGAGCAATTTTTTGCCAGGCTCGAGGAAGGCTTAACATCTTCCATTGATTATTCAAGATTAAATAAGGAATTGGATTCCAATGACTCCACACAGTTTAAAACTTTACATAGGTAATGTATACACAATATCAACTATCATTAAATGATTCCTATGTTTTTCTATACTTTTGGAAGGCTAGTGTATGCATGGACTTAAATGGGTAAACATTGTAAGAGGTACATGTTAAATCTTATTTTATCTCTTACTGCTTTTCTCTGTTCATTATTTTGGTCATGATTTCTCATATATGAACGGAATATGTTAATTTGTGTTTGAGAGCCCACTTTGTATCCGGATATCTGAAATGTCATGGCTGAGATGCTATTGCGACTAATTGCACACTGCAAAAAGAAAAAAGGAAAGTAGTTTATTTTTTTTTTTTAAGTTTATTTATTTTGAGAGCAAGAGAGAGAGCACAAGCACAAGCAGGGGAGGAGCAGAGAGAGAGAGAGGGGATCCCAAGCAGGCCCCACAGCATCAGTGTGGAGCCTGATGAGGGACTCAAACCCACTAACTGTGAAATCATGACCTGAGCCAAGATCAAGAGTCAGATGCTTAAACCAACTGAATCACCCAGGTGCCCCACAAAAGTAATTTATTAAGCAATGTTCCACAGATAAGGTAAATAAGAGAGTTCAAGTAGCTGTCATAAACTCATAGAAAATAGGGACAGAAGGAAAGGAGGAATAGGGAATAAAGACAGCTTTTGTCTCTGTCCTGCCTTTGTGTATGATTGACCCTGATAATTATCAGGAAATTTCATTCTTTCTGGAAATCCTGTTAGTTGACTGAGCTGGTCATCTGTAAGTATAGCAGACCTTTGACTTTTTAAAATTATGAATGGAAGTCAGATTACATCTTTAAGATTTTAAGAGCACCAAACTATAATTAAGGCTGAGGAGAATCATGACCTTTGCTTATTTGAGTACCTGGCCTCCTTGCGATGCTTAGTTCTCACAGGCCAGGGGTAAAGCAGTATAGTGACTGTCACGAACTGTGTAGAGTTTGAGATTTTGCCCCTACTTATAAGCTAACAAATCTGTTGGCCAGTTTCATGGATGCTGACAATAGACACAGTTTCCTGGGTCAGAAACAAAGGACTTTTTTTCTCACAACAAAAGTCTACACCTCATGTTAATTTGCCTCAGTTCCCCCATGCTCCATAAGGCCTGCAGAGACAATACGAAGGGTCCATAATGGCTCTCTGCATGGATGGTGGGTTGCTTTACAGAAGACGATCCCCGAGATTGGGGAATCTATTGCTTTTATAGTAAGAGGAAACGAGTCTGCTCCTTTTCTGGGAGGACATGCTGCCTCATCTCTCAAGGTTGCCCATAGCAAACACAAGCCTGGGAAATGACCTAGGAATGAGGGGTCTGTGCCTTGCTTTCTAGGTGTACCCCAGGAGAACATGTAGGGATGCTCAGAGTCCGTGGGGATCGCCTCTCCCAACAGTGACAACACAGATTAAACATACACAGGATTGTTGGCCACAAGTTTTTGTCTCTTTGCAGTATTTCTTACCTTTTTCTTATTTCTTAACAATATTCCTAACTACTGATACTTCTGTTGTAGAATAGTCTAGTTAGTGTGCTAAAATGCATTGAGTACACGGTAGTGTTTGCTATGAATATTATTATTACTATAGTTTTATAGCTTCCTGGATTTGCTGATCTCTCTAATAACAGGGTTGATGGACTGAAAAAAATACAATGGATTTCTTAGCTTGAAATAAAGCAGTATATGAACTAATAATATACCCAATGTATTTAAAACTTGCTCAAGCTCCTTTGTCACCTTGCTGAGTTTTTATATTTAGGCCTCGTATTTAACCTCCATTTCATGATTAAATTGGTTCTTAACATGTAAATGCTGAACCTGGCATTCTCTCCTGGCCTCTAGGTAGACTTCACTGGTTCTCATAACTTGTGGTCAATTTCTGATCTTTAGTGTAAAAGAATTTCTGAGCCCTGAGACATGTAAAGAAAGGTACACATTTATGTATAAAATCGTGTGTCTTTGTGTATAAAGTTAAAAAATATGGCATTTTTTCACTTTGTATTAATTGATAGCTATGGTTAGTCTTAGGCGTGAGGATTCTTTATTTTCAGAACATTTTCTTTATAGCTCCCAAATTTTTAGTTTTTGATGGAATAATAGTACTAGAGAAGAAAATATGATGTTGGAAGTTTTTAAAAAATATACATGAAAGATTGCATGGGAACCTATTATTAACATGTAATACTAAATTATGTACTTTTTATTTTTTTGGTAGTCAAGCTAATGTAGAACTGACTGAAGATAAACATGATGATGAATCAAAACATGAAGAACTGGCAGGTAATTGGTTTTAAAATTTACAACATTTGTAAAGGTAATATAACTTAATAAAGACATTCATAGGAGAAAATAATTAAAAGGAAAATCTAATCTTCAAAACAGCTTTGAATGGGTAGAGTGAACTGCCTAGGTTATAATCTGAGCTACTAAGAAGTTGCTGAAAGTGCACTACTGCCTCATTTGTTGGGAGTGGGCAGTGGACCAGTTAGGAAGACAGAAAAAGGACCATGGGGATCTGTGAAGCCAGGACCAGGATCTTTAAAGCATGGCTCCGAAGGTATTTCTTTTTCTGTCCTTTGACTTTTAATGTCTTTGTCTTTGTTTTTATATTTAAAATGAGTTTCTCATAGATGGTATATAGCTGGGTTTTACTTTTTAAAACAAAATTTTTTTTTAATGTTTATTTGTTTTTGAGAGAGAGAGGGAGACAGAGCATGAGAGGAGGGGAGAGGAAGAGAGAAAGGGAGAATCTCAAGCAGGCTCCAGGCTCTGAGCTGTCAGCACAGAGCCCGACGCGGGGCCCGAACCCACGAACCGCGAGATCATGACCCAAGCGAAAGTCGGACGCTTAACCGACTAAGCCACCCAGGCGCCCCTAAAACAAAATTTTTTTTTAATGTTTATTTCTTTTTGAGAGAGAGAGGGAGACAGAGCATGAGAGGAGGGGAGAGGAAGAGAGAAAGGGAGAATCTCAAGCAGGCTCCAGGCTCTGAGCTGTCAGCACAGAGCCCGATGCGGGGGTCGAACTCATGAGCCGTGAGGTCATGACCTGAGCTGAAGTTGGACACTTAACAGACTGAGCCACCCAGGTGCCCCTGGGTTTTACTTTTTTATCTAATAATCTGACAGTCTCTGACTTCTGAATGAAATTTTTCTACCCTTTATAAAAATGAATTCACTGGTATAGTTGTTTAGTGTTCTGCCATTTGTTTGCTTTTGTCCTGTAGCCTACTGGATTGAGTACTGTTAGCATTCCATTTTATCCCTTCTTTTGGCTTGTTAGTTATACTTCTTTGCTGTATTCTTAGTTTTTCTGTGATTCACAATGTGCAGCTTTATCTTATTAAATAAAGTCTGCATTCAGATAACACTATACCACTTTATATGAGTCTTAAAAACAATAAAGCCTCCCACAACCTTTTTCTATTTTTACCATACATTTTTCTTCTATATATTTTGAAACCCCGTGATGCATTATTATTATTATTATTGCTTTTAAGAGTCTATTTAAAAAATTTTTGAGGAAGATAAAAAATTTATGTACATGTGAAAACATATTTATCCACATATTTATCATCCCAGCTTTTTTTGCTATTCTTTTGCATAGATTTGAGGATTTTTAAAAATTTCTTACTTGAAATGAATTTTTTAAAATTAATTTTAAATTGAAGTATAATTGATATATTATTTTCAGCCATACAACATAATGATTTGATACATTGTGAAATGACCACCATAATAAGTCGTTAATATCTGTCACCAGCAAAAATTTTCTTGAGATAAGAACTTCTAAGATTGCTTGTCTTAGCAACTTTCAAATGTAGTTGACCCTTGCACAACATAGGGGTTAGGGATGCTGACCTCCTGCACAGTCAGAAATCTGTGTGTAACTTTTGGCTTCCTAGAAACTTAACTACTCTTAGCCTCCTGTTAATTGAGATCTTTAGTGATAACAAAAACAGTTGATTAACATATTTTGTATGCTATGTATATTATATACTGTATTTAAAAAAATNCTACATACTGTAAAGTCAGCTGGAGGAAAGAAAATGTTATTAAGAAAGTTATAAGGAAGAGAAAATACAGTTACAGTACTATAGCATATTGGAAAAAAATTCTCCTGTAAGTGGAGCCATTGTAGTTCAAACCTATGTTGATCAAGAGTCAGCTGTGATAAGCTATCTAGTATTTTGAGTTTTTATCTAGTAATTTTCTTCAGCATGAAGAAGAACCTCCTCTGATATTCCTTGTAGTGCATGTCTACTAGGAAAATCTTCTAAAGTTTTGTTTTCTTTGAGCACTTTAGCAATTTCATTTTGTCTTATGGCGTTTTTTCTCCTGAGAAATCAGTGATAATTCCTATTATGATTATTTAATGTATATTGGGTGTGTGTGTGTGTGTGTGTGTGTGTGTATGTGTGTTTTCAAGATTTTCTCTTCAGTCTGGTTTTGTGGCAATTTGATAATGTATCTTGGTGTGCTGTTTTTGTATTTATCCTGTTTGGAGGTAGTTGAGCATCATTGATCTATGGATTTATACTTTCCATCATAATTAAAAAATGTTTTGTCCATGGGGTACCTAGATGGCTCAGTTGGTCAAGCATCTGACTCTTGATTTCAGCTTAAATCATGATCCTAGGGTTGTGGAATCAAGCCTCATGTCCAGCTCTGTGCTGAGCATGGAGCATGTTTGAGAATCTCTCTCTTTGGCTTTCTCTCTGTCTCTCTCTGTCTCTTCCTTCCCTCTTTCTCTCTTAAAGTAAATACAACAAAAAATTTTTAAAAATGTTTTATTCATTAATTCTTCAAATATCATTTCTTTTGCCCCCTGACTTTAATTATAATTATATTAAATGGTTAAATTTCGTCCTGCAGGTCACTAAGACTTTCATTTTTTTAAAGCTTTTTCCTCTCTGTGCTTCAGTTTTTATTTCTATGTCTTCAGATACACTGATTTTTTTTTCTTCTTTCTTTGCTCTTTTGTTAATTCATTGAATCTTTTATTTTTTTCTTTCAATCTAGAAGTTCCTTTTGGGTCTTTATTTTTAAAAAGTCTATTTAGTATCTTTTCTCATGTTCATTTTTTCAAGTTATTAACAGAAAGTGTATGCTGCTCATCCCAGTGTTTGTGCATTTCTCGGTCTCTTTCAATTGATTGCTGCTTTTCCTAGTTAGGGTCACATTTTCCTCCTTGTAAGTCTAATGATTTCTTATTGGGCATTGGATATTGTAGATTTTTACATTGTTGAGTGTCTCTATTTTGTTTTTTTCTTATAAAGAGTATTGAGCTTTGTCCTGGCAGATAACTGATTTTGCTAGCTTGATGCTTTTGAAGCTTTTCTTATGCTTTATTAGAGGAAGTCTCCAGTAGCCTTCTATAGTACACTTTGACCCTAGGAGTAAGGTACAGCCTTTCTGAGGTTTCTACTGAATGACCCTATTAAACAGTGAGGACTTTTTCCAGTTCATCTGGTTAGAGCTCCACAGTCTCACTACCCTTTGGGAGCTCTGTGAATTTTCCAGCCTATAGCTTTTCAGTTGCTCAAACTATACAAATATGGCTTAATATTTATCAAAGACTCAAGGAGACCCCATGCAGGTCTTTCCAGCTCTATTTCTACATAGGTACCTTCCTCTGTTACTGCCCTGCAACTTCCGATTGCCCAGCTTTTCTGCTCTTAACCTCTGTCACCCGATCTTCCCCTCTCTGCTTAACGTTCCTGAATGTATGTACCTGCAAGAAACCATAGGACTCACTTCACTTGTTTTTCTTTTCTTAGGAATCATATTTTTGTGCTGCCACTTGTCCAATGTCTGTAAACAGTTTCATATATTTAGTCCAATGTACTCATTGTTTACAAAGTCCTTGAAATCCAGCGTAGTAGAGGAGACAGTCCTCTAGGTTGCATCATATTGAAATTAAAATTTGCAGGGAAATTTTCCAACAAAGAATGAAAACTGTCTCCAAAATCTATCATTCAGGTCTTTTATGTTGACTATTATTTACTTTATCTGAATTTTAAAAACTTCTTTTATTTATGAAAATATTGTCAAAGTTATAAAGTTAGGGAATATAATGATAGAAATAGCACCTTGAATGTATAACATCTTTGTCTCAAAAAGGTTAAAACACTAGAAATGAATATTCTCATTGTTTTCCAGATAATATGGACGAGCCTGCATTATTACCATCTCTGGGATTTCTCATATAAGAACCACCTCCTCAGTGTGGTTTTATTCTTTCATTTTTATATAAACTTAATTTGCCTTAATGTTTCTGAAATCTCTGATATGCTGTTTTCCTTCCATTTATTTCTCATCTGTTGTAATTTCTGTATCTACCAATGACTTTTCCTTCTTACTTCAAACCTAGTTTATTCATGAAAAATTCCTGGAAAAGATATTGGTTATTTATATGTTATAGTATTTGCCTGTAGACTATTCAGTTACAAAATGTAATTTTGAAAAATGCACATTTGCACTTTTCCCAATCCAAACTAATATTTGGCCTTAATATCTTTTGATTCAGGTTAAATGCAGTACTAGCTATAACAATACTAAGAAAGATAATTATTACTAAATATAATAGCTAACTCTTATAAATATGGCATATTATACACCAGCCACTGTTCTAAACACTTTAACTCTTAATCTTCTCAGCAACCCTTTGAGATAAGTACTATTATCATTCTCACTTTACAGATGGGGAAAATGAGGCAAACAGGGTTTCTTACCTGCCAATGATTTTATACTATAAGTAGCAGAACCAGGAATTAAATCCAAGCTTTCTGGCACCTAGGCATGCTCCTTTTTCTTTTTTTAAAGACTTTATTTTTAAGTTATTTCTACACATAATGTGGGGCTTGAATTTACAACCCTGAGATTAAAATTTGCATGCCCTACTGACTGGAGCCAGCCAGGTGCCCCTCCTGGTTATGCTCTTATGTGCTGTGGTATACTGTCTAAACTATTTCTCAAACTGCCTCTTTGTAGTCAAACACACACTATTTTCCTTCCATTGATTTCAGGTAGTTCTCAAATCCCACATAGTTGTCTAAGTTCATTGTCAAACCCTCCCAATATTTCCTTTCTCCTTGTTCATTATCTGTATTTAAATGAGTCTGATCTCTGAGGCTACTTAAAATTCAGTGATTCTCATGTAGAATATTAGAATTTTAATCATGTTTTATTGGTTCTAGAACCTAGAAGTGTGTCTAATACAAAGTAATTTCTTGATAACTACTTTGTGAATTATGTCTACTAATATTTAGAAAAATAACTTGTGAATTTAACTATGTCTGCTAATATTTAGAAAATCTCAAGCAATGTTCTTTCTTATATAGGAGAGAAACAAAGGGGAGCTTCTCAGTCTCAGAATAAAGATAATTGATGTAGTTAACCAACTAAGCTAGTTTATTTACCTAAGGTACTATACCCACTTTGTATTCTTATGAATTAAAACAGAGGTGTTTCTGAAAGTAGATGTCACTGGAAACATCTCTGTTTAACTTCTAAGCCCTCCCAAATTAATTCCCAGACTTTCAGTATTAATTAAACTCAGGGTTTCTTCTCCATTCTAAGGAAAGACAGCCATTCCAGAAGCAAACTCTCTAGGACCTTATACAGTCTTTCATTCATCAGGCCATCTTGTTTGTGAATGTCATCTAATTTTTGAAATACAGATAAGATCATGTTTATTTCTGGAATGATGGTTTCCACTCTGAGAAGCTCACAGGTATCAGTCATTCCTTAATGGCTATAAACAAATTAAAATTTGGTGAAGAGGGGCACAGGGGTGGCTTAGTTGGTTAAACATCTAGTTTCAGCTCAGGTCATGATTTCACAGTTCGTGGATTCAAGCCCCATGTCGGGCTCTGTGCTAACAGCTCAGAGCCTAGAGCCAGCTTCGGATTCTGTATCTCCCTTTCTCTGTCCCTCCTCCCTCTCAAAAATAAATAAACATTTAAAAAAAGATGTTTTTTAATTGGTGAAGAAATCATGGTCAGATAGTCCCTACTGCACCTTCCCCAGAATTAGTCTTACGGCATCATGTTAACATGGACATACCTTTCCCTTCTGGTGTGATGTAATTGAGATACAATTTGGGATTACAGNTCTCAGGTCATGATTTCACAGTTCGTGGATTCGAGCCCCATGTCGGGCTCTGTGCTAACAGCTCAGAGCCTAGAGCCAGCTTCGGATTCTGTATCTCCCTTTCTCTGTCCCTCCTCCCTCTCAAAAATAAATAAACATTTAAAAAAAGATGTTTTTTAATTGGTGAAGAAATCATGGTCAGATAGTCCCTACTGCACCTTCCCCAGAATTAGTCTTACGGCATCATGTTAACATGGACATACCTTTCCCTTCTGGTGTAATGTAATTGAGATACAATTTGGGATTACAGCTGAGAAGTGTCCAGGATTGGGAAATATTAGGTCATGTAGAGCCAGTATTTACCTGAGGGAAGGGTTAGAGATAGACCTTTCATAAGTACTGTTTCAGGCTTACATTGGAGATACCTACATAGACAAAAAACAAAAAACTTTAAAAAAATAAGCAAATTTAACCATTTTGTTTAAGAACATCAAGATTTCACAAAAGGACTGCCTTTTATAAGTAAGCTATTTGAGATTTCATTTTAAAAAAATAACATTAAAGTTTGTTTTAAAGATAAAAAAATTTTTTGGACATCTCTAGAAATTTTTAGTCTGTTAATAATTTAAAAGATTGAATTATAGAACTCTTAAAACTATTTGAAAGTACAAGATGACAAAGTAAGCCTAAGTCTTACGAATTGAATTCTGATTAAATCTTTGCAAAATTAAAAAAAAAATGTGTTTTCTAAAGATATCTTTATATAGATATTTCAGTAAATTATTCTTATTCAGACTCCTTCATTTGGAAATCAGCAGTCTTTTATTGGCATATGACTTTTTTGACAGTATGATCTTTGTATTCTTTTTAATTATTTACTTCAGAAAATTACAGCGATGATTTTGAAGATGCTGCAGAGGATATTGATGCACCTTTGATGACTAAAGAAGAGACTAATTCCAAAGAAAATGCCAAATCTGAAAAAACACATGTACCCAAACAGGTGATACATCAATTATATATTTGACAGTTTTGGAATTTCTTTCATCACCTTAGCTGACTGTCACTATATGGAGAGCTCGAAATACAGAGTTTTTCATTATCTTGATCATTGTTGTAAAGCTATAGGTTTCTTAACTCTCAGACATTTTCTTAATTCAGGATCTCAATTTTAAATCTTAATAAAATATGGCAATTGATTTTCTAAAGGATCTCTTTTGGCAAGTAATTTCCTTAAACTTTAGAAATTGAAATTTTAATTGAAATCTCAAATCTAATTTTAAAATAGGTATATTAAGCTACACTTTCTTTGGTAAATCTTGTCCTTGTGAAGTACAATAAATATCCCTCCTCAGTATTTATGCTAACAGTGACATTACTGACAAGATATGAAACTTACTTGACAAGATCATGAATTAATTCACTATTCCATTCATATTCAGTGTTGCTGTACTTGAGATCTCTTGTTTCTTAGTTCTTACCAAGACTGGCTAAGATTTACTACATACTGCCTGCCGTATAGAACTCTTTGAAGCTACCTATGTTAACTAGTAGGATAATTACTATTTGGTATGTTAGTCTCGATCTGTATAGTCAGGTGTCTTTGTGGACTGCACATTAGGATTAGATGTTTTAAACATGTATGAAACCATAGACTTATCTAAACAGAAGGAAGAAATACTTCCCAGGTATTAATAGATACTCTCCTTTTAAGTATACCTGGTGCTTTGTCACTGATTGTCTCTGTATCATTCAATTTAGTGGGAAAAATAAGAAGACCTTTAGAAATACATGAAGATTAATGTGAACTGCTAGCTTTCCTTAGAAGCTTACTGGAATTTATATTTGGTAATTTAAATATTTTATGATATAGATCAGTAGAAGACAGTAGTTTGATACATTAAGAAAATATAGGGGCATGTGGGTGGCTCATTCAGGTGAGCATCCAACTCTTGGTTTCAGCTCAGGTCATGATCTCACGGTTGTGTGATCGAGCCCCATGTCAGGCTCCACACTGAGTGTGAAGCAGGCTTGAGATTCCCTCTCTCTCTGTCTGCCACTCTCTTCTGCTCATGCATGCACTCTCTCTCTCCAAAGAAGAAAAGAGAGAAAGAAAGAAAGAAAAGAAAATATAGGCCTGTGTAAAAATGTGTCAGTGTAGAGGGAAGTAAAGCTCTGTTATTATGGAACAATTCTGCATGTTGCCTATCCAAGTGGAGAACATAGGTGACACTAATTATAGAGCTTACTCTAAGGGAACTTATAATTTTGATAAATTCAACTGTCTTGTCATTTGGTGGCTTGCCTCTCTGAAAATTTTGTCTCTCAAAATGTAGCTGAAACAGACTACAAATTATAGTTAATCATTAATTTTGAAAAGAAAAAAATGATGATGTTATAATAGCAAGAATCTTCTATAAACTATCCATGTTATCTTGGAGTTCAAAAAACAGAACTTACAAGCAAGGTGGATGAGCAGATGACTTCAAGATTCTTTAAGCAAGGCTTATGAAGACCTAAATTAATTGATAATTGCTACAGTTCTGAAGAGACTTCTAGAAGTTCTCTCACAGCTATGTTCTCTAGTCTTGTACAATTATTAGTGAATGGGAGTAATGAAAAAAATCTAGAAAGTACATTTCTTGACTTTTTCATAATGGAGTAAAACACTGGTTTTCAGATTTTGCTACTATTTGCATTGTGGTCATTTTATATAATTTTGATTTCAAATCATATGATTTTCTTTTAATTTAGGAAGAAGAGAAAACTGGCATGCTGGCTAATGGTAAATATTACATATTCACATATTTTAGATGACAAAAATTGGTCTGTTCAGAAATGTATCCAAATGATTCTGAACAAATTACTATCTCTCTTTGTTTTTAAATATCTTTCATGAATTAAAGTCCACAGATTTTCTCAGTGGTAAGTCCCTTAAACTTGTTTTGAATCCTTCCTGTTATATGTAAGAATATATTATTTTTCTAAAGACTAGGAGCAGATGACATTATGGGTAAATTCTACCAAATATTCAAAGACAAATTCATACCATTTCTTCTTAGAATTGTCCAAAAAAAAAATAGAAGAGGGAAATCTTCCAAACTCCTTCTATGAGGCCAATATTACCCTGGTACCAAAACCAGACAAAGATTCCTCAAAAAAGAAAACCACAGAAAAGCTATCCCACTTACAATACCATGAAAAAGAATAAAATATTTAGGAATAAATTAATCAAGAGGATGAAAGAGATGTACACATAAAACTATAAAACATTGATGAAAGAAATTAAAGAACACACACATAAGTGAAAAGATAATCTGTGTTCTTGATTAGAAGAATTAATGTTAAAATGTCTGTAGTACCTAAAGTGATTTACAGATCCAATGCAGTCCATATCAAATTCAAATGGCATTTTTCACAGAAATAGGAAAAACAGTCCTAAAATTTACAGGGAACCACAAAAGACCCCAAATAGCCAAAGCAATCTTGAGAAAAAAGAACAAAGCTGGAGGCATCCCACTTCCTGATTTCAAATATACTACAAAGCTACAAAAATCAAAATAGTGGCATAAGGAAAACACATAGATCAAATCAAAATAGTATGGTATTGGCATTTTAGAAAGACTCATAGAGCAACGGAGTGTCCAGAAATAAATCCATTCATATATGGCTAATTAGTTATTGATAGGGGCAGAAAGAATACACAGTGAGAAAAGGAATATTTCTTCAGTAAATAGTTTGGAAGGCTGGATAGCCACATGCAAAAGATGAAGCTGGACCCTGTCTTACTCCATACACAAAATTGAACTCAGACGGATTAAACTCTTGAACATAAGACTTAAAACTATAAAACCCATAGAGGAAAACTTACGGTGTAAGTTCTTTGATACTGGTCTTAGCAAGAATTTTTTAGATTTCATACCAAAAGCAGAACTAAATGAGTGGGATTGTATCAAACTAAAAAATTGCACAACAAGGGAAACCATAAACAATATGAAAAACCATTCTATGGAATGGGAGAAAGTATTTGCAAATTACATATCCAACGCAGGGTTAATATTCAAAATGTACGAGGAACTCGTACAACTTAATAGCCCCAAAATGGTCAACGGGCATGTAAAAAGATGCTTAACTTCACCAGTCATCAGGGAAATGCCATTAAAAACCACAGTGAGGAGCACCTGGAGTGTCTCAGTCAGTTAAGTGTCTGACTCTGGTTCAAGTCATGATCTCAAGGTTCATGAGTTAGAACCCTGCATCAGGCTCTGTGCTGACATCTTAGAGCCTGGAGCCTGCTTGGGATTCTGTCTCCCTCTCTCTCTGTCCTTTCCTGCTCATGCTTTGTCTTTGTCAAAAATAAACAAACATTAAAAAAAATTTTTTTAAAAAACACAGATATTACATCATACCTGTCAGGATGACAGTTACCAACATGATTAGAAATAAATGCTGACTAGGATGTGGAGAAAGGGAACTCTTATTTACTGTTGGTGGGAATGTAAACTGGTATAACCGCTATGGGAAACAGTGTGAAGTATAATTGTGACTGTTACATAATTAAAGTTTGCTAAGAGAGTAGAACTTAAGTGTTCTCACCAAAAAAAAAAAAAAAGAGTGATGCATGCATTTATTAACTCAGTTGTAAGAGTCCCTTCACGATGTATACATAAATCATCACATTTTCCACATTAAATATATTATAGTTTTATTTGTTAATTAAACCTCAGTAAAGCCAAAGGGGGGGAAAGGATGGTTAATTAACAATAGAAAGTGTAATTTACAGACTCTCAACCAGTGGTTATGTTGATATATGTTTAACAGCTATGTTCTGGAAGGAAATAAAAAAGCCTCTTTTGTATAGCTTGCTTATGTTTATGGTGTAAACACATCATAGGTGATTTTAGACATCAATGTGATGAACCAGTCAGATACAACTAGTATATGAGTTGCTAATTCAGCTGATACAGTTAATATGAATTACCTCAAAGTACGTAATAGAAAAATATAGTAATTAATAAGGGAAGAATAACAAACTATATAGGCCAATGTCCCTGATGAAAAATGATGTAAAAATTTTCAGTAAAATACTAGCAAACCGAATTCAGCAGAAGGATCTATCATACACCATGATCAAGTGGGATTTATTCCTGGGACGCAAGAATGATTCAACATGTGCAGATCAGTCAGTATCTTAAAACACATTAACAAAATGAAAGAGAATACCTGATACTCGTTAGCTCTACCCATGTCATTGCAAACGACAAGAGAGTATTATGCTAAGTGAAATAAGTCTGTCAGAGAAAGACAAATACCATATGATTTCACTCCTATGTGGAATTTAAGAAACACATGAGCAAAGAGAGGGAAAAAACGGGGGAGGGAAGCAAACCAAGAAACAAGCCCTTAACTATAGAGAACAAACTGATGGCTATCAGAGGGGATGTGGGTAGGGGGATGGTTAAATAGGTGATAGGGATTAAGGAGTGCACTTGTTATGATGAGTTGTTTGGAAGTGTTGAATCACTATATTGTACACCTGCAACTAATATTATGCTGTATGTTAACTAACTGGAATTTAAATAAAAACTAAAAACAAACAAAAGAATTGCCACAAAATAACCCACTCCTGATCATCTCACACCAAAAAAATTCATTTGACAGAGTTCAGTATCCATTCATGATTAACACTCTTAACAAAATAGAACTTAATGCAATAGAGGCCATATATGAAAACTCCACAGCTAACGTTTTAATTAAAGATGAAAAACTGAAGGCTTTCTCTTTAAGGTTCTATATAGGGCGAAGATGCCTCCTCTTCACATTTCTGTTCAGTGTTGTACTTGGAAGTTCTAGTCTCAACAGACAAGAAAAAGAAATAAGAGGTATCCACATCAGGAAGGAAGAAGTAAAATTGTCTTTATTTGCAGATAGCATGATCACATACATAGGAGATCCTAAAGGCTTCATAAAAAAAAACTGACAGAATTAATCAGTGAATTCAGTCATTTTCAGATTAAAAAATCAACATTAAAAAACTAAATGTTGCTTTTATAAACAAGCAACAAACAGAATAAAAAGCTTTGGAATAAATTTAATGAAAGAAATGAAAGACCTTCACAGTAAAAATTAGAAAACGTGGATGAAGAAGACATAGATAAATGGAAGGACATCCTGTGCTCATGGATTGGAAGAATTAATACTGTTAAAACGTCCACACTACCTAAAGTGATCTGCAAGTCTACAAGGTGATCCCTATCAAAATCCCAGTAGCATTCCCTATAGAAATAGTAAGAAAGCAATTTTAAAATTCATAGGGAACCACAAAAGACTACAAATAGCCCAAGGAAGCTTGAGAAAGAACAATGCTTAGAGGCATCATTCTCCCTAATGACAAAATATAGTACAAAACCATAGAAATCAGAATAGTATGGTATTGGCAGAAAAACAGACATAGAAATAAAATAGCCTAGAAATAAATATACACCTCTACAGTCAACTGATCTTCAAAAAGAGGGCCAAGAGTATATAATGAAGAAAGGATAGATAGTCTCTTTAATACAGGCATACCTCATTTTATTGGTCTTCGCTTTATTGTGCTTCACAAATACTTTGTAGTAATTTTTTACAAATTAAAGTTTGTGGCAACCCTGCAGGAAGCAAATCAATATATTGGTGCCATATTTCCAACATCATTTACTTCATGTTTCTGTGTCAAATTTTTGTAATTCTTGGATTTTTTCACTTTTTCATTATTATAGTAATCTGTAATTAGTAATCTTTGATGTTACTTTTGTAATTGGTTTGGGGCACCATGAACCATGGCAAACTTAATCGGTAAATATTGTGTTCTGATTGCTCCACTGACAGTCAGGCTCTTACATCATCTCTCTACCTCTCCTCAGCCTTCCCTATTACCTGAGACCAACAAAATTGAAATTAGGCCAATTAAGAACCCTATAGTGGTTCCAAGTGCTTAAGTAAAAGGAAGAATCACATGTCTCTCACTTTTTAAAAATTTTTTTAATGTTTTATTGATTTTGAAAGACCCAGAGACAGCATGAGTGGAGGAGGGGCAGAGAGAAAGGGAGAGGCAGAATCCCAAGCAGCCTCTGCACTGTCAACGCAGAGCCTGTTGTGGAGCTCGAACTCACGAAACCATGAGATCATGACTTGAGCCGAAACTGAGAGTCAGACGCTTAATTGACTGAGCCACCCAGGCACCCCACATGTCTCTCACTTTAAATCTGAGGCTAGAAATGATTAAGCTTAGTGAGAAAGGCATGTCGATAATTGAGATAAGCCATAATACACTTGATCATCCAAGAGTTCTGATAGAGATATATGATGAGATTCTTGTTATTCTCTTGCTTATAACACACCATCTGTTCTGCAGCCCATTTATCAAAGAATAATTTTGATGTTCAAGTATTTAGAAAATACATTTCATAAAACTATAGTGCTAGTTAGTGATTCCTTTGATGGATCTGAGCAAAGTAAATTGAAGCCTTCTGGAAAGGATTTGCCATTACTGATGTCATTAACATTCATGATTTAGGGGAAGAATGTTCTCAACATTTAACAGGAGTTTGGAAGAAGTTAATTCCAACCCTCATGGTTGACTTGGAGGGGTTCACAATTTCAGTGGAGGAAGTTAAGTGCAGATGTGGCAGAAACAGAAAGAGAATAAGAATTAGAAGTGGAGCCTGAATGTGTGACTGAATTGCTGCAGTCTTATGGTCAAACTTGAAGGAATGAGGAGCTGCTTCTCATGGATGAACAAAGTAGATTCTTGAGATGGAATCTCATCTTGCTGAAGATGCTGTGAAGTTTGTTGAAATGACAGCAGAGGATCTAGAATATTATATAAGCCTAGTTGATAAAGTGGCAGCACGGTTTGAGAAGATCAACTCCAATTGTGAAAGAAGTTCTATGAGTAAACTGCTGTCAAACAGCATTGTATGCTACAGAGAAGTCATTCATGAAAGGACTGTTGTCTTACTTTAAGGAAGTGCCACAGCCACCCCCACTTTTAGCAACCACTGCTGATCAGTCAGCAGCCATCAAGACTGAAAAACCCTCCACCAACCAAAAAATTACAACTTGCTAAAAGTTCAGGTCATGGCATTTTTTAGTAACAAACCAAAAAGCTTTGGTTTAATTTTTAAAAAGGTATGTATCAAGACTGAAAGACCTTCCACCAACCAAAAGATTACAACTTGCTAAAAGCTCAGGTGATGGCATTTTTTAGCAACAAACTAAAAAGTTTTAATTTAATTTTTAAAAAGGTATGTATACTATTTTAGATGTAATGCTATTGCACACTTAATAGACCTACAGTATACCTTTTATATGCACTGAGAAACCAAAAAAAAAAAAAAATCTGACTGGCTTTATTGCAGTATTTGCTTTATTGCAGTTGTCTGTAATTGAACTTGCAGTATCTCTGAGTTCTACCTGTCTATCATATTAAAAAACTAGATAGTTACATGCAGAAGAATGAAATTAGACCCTTATCTCACCCCACAGACAAAAGTCAACTCAAGATGGGTCAGGCTTAAATATAAAACCTGAAACTTAAATAACTAGAAGACATGGGAAAAAAACCTTTTTGACATTGCACTAGAGAATATTTTTTTTAGATATGACCCCTAAAACATAACCAACAAAAGGAAAAATAGACAAATGGAATTGCATCAAACTAAAATGCTATGTAGCAAAGGAAATAATTGGTGAAAAGGCAACCTATGGAATGGGAGAAGATATTTATAAACCATATTTCTGATAAGGAGTTGATATCCAAAATATATATAAGGAGCTAATGCAACTCAGTAGCAAAAAACCAGATAACCCAGTTAAACGTGAGCAAAGGACCTGAATAGAAATCTTCAAAAGAAGACAAACTAATGGCCAACAAACACGTGAATAGATGCTTAATTTCACTAATCATCAAGGAAGTGCAAATCAAATTAGATATCCCCTCCAGCTGTCAGATTGGCTGTTTATCAGAAAGACAAAAAAATAACATGTTCGTGAGGATTTGGAGAGAAGGAAACTTTTGTATGCTATTGATGGAATGTAAATGGGTATGGCTACTATGGAAAACAGTATGGTGGTTCCAGAAAAAATTTAAGAGGGAACAACCTTATGATTTAGTAATCCCACTTCAGGGTATATATTTTGAAGAGCTATCTGTACTCCCATGTTCATTGTACCATCACTTACAATAGCCAAGATGTGGATACAACCTAAGTGCCATTGACAGGGACTAACAAAATATAGTGTATATGATAATACACTGTGGAGGACATTATGCTAAGTGAAATAAGCTAGGTGCATATATACTGCACTGTTCTGTGAAAGAGAGGTATATGCAAATCAAACTTCAAAGGCCAAAAGAGTCCTAAGACCAAAGGAAAAGGCCCACAAGCCCCACTTGACAAGAAATGGTTTATTAAGGAACTTAGAGGCAGAAGCCTGTTTTGTGCAGAACCAGATGAGTAGACCTCTACAACCCCTTCTCCCTTAGGACCTGCTTTTATAGCCCTAGAGGCTGGGAGGGCATGCTGAGGGATGACTCAAGGAGAGGATGTTTAAGAATAGGTGTGGATCAGCTTTGGTTTTTTATTTCAACATTACTTTGGTACTCAGGGTTTTTTGTGGTTCCATGAAGATTTAAGGATTGTTTGTTCTGGCTTTGTGAAGAATGCTGGTGTTGTTTTGATAGGGATTGTATTGAATATGTAGATTGTGTTAGGTCCTATTGAATTTTAACAATATTCTTGCAGTCCATGAGCATGGAATGTTTTTCATTTCTTTGCATCTTCAGTTTCTTTCACAACCTTTCTATAGTTTTCTGTGTATAGATCTTTCACCTCTTTGGTTAGGTTTATTCCTAGATATTTTATGGGCTTTTTTGTGCAATTGTAAATGGAATCAGTTCCTTGATTTCTCTTTCTGCTGCTTCATTTTTATTGTATAGATAGGCAATCAATTTCTGTACGTTGATTTTATATCCTGTGATTTTGCTGAATTCATAGATCAGTTCTAGCAGTTTTTTGGTGGAGTCTGTTGGATTTTCCACAATTTCAGACTTCAAGTTGTATTACAAAGTATGATAAAGACAGTATGGTACTGGCGCAAGAACAGACACTCAGATCAATAGAACAGAGTAGAGAACCCAGAAATGGACCCACAAACATATGGCCAACTAATCCTTGACAAAGCAGGAAAGAATATCCAGTGGAAAAAAGACCATCTCTTCAGCAAGTGTTATTGGGAATACTAAACAGAGACATGCAGAAAAATGAACCTGGACCACTTTCTTACACCATACACAAAAATAAACTCAAAATGGATGAATGACCTAACTGTAAGACAAGAAGTCATCAAAATCCTAGAGGAGAAAACAGGCAGCAACCTCTGACCTCAGTCTCATCAATTTCTTACTTGACATGTCTCTAGAGGAAAGGGAAACAAAAGCAAAAATGAACTTTTGGGACCTCATCAAGATAAAAAGCTTCTGCACAGTGAAGGAAACAGCAAAACTAAAAGGCAACCGACAGAATAGGAGAAGATATTTGTAAACGACATAGCAGATAAAGGGTTAGTATGCAAAATCTATAAAGAACTTATCAAACTCAACATCCAAAAAGCAGTCCAGTGATGAAGAAATGAGTAAAAGATATGAGTAGACACTTTTCCAAAGAAGACATCTAGAGGGCTAACAGATAAATGAAAAAAATGCTCAACATCACTCATCATGGGGGCAATACAGATCAAAACCACAATGAGATACCACTTCACACCTGTCAGAATAGCTAAAAGTAAGAACTCAGGAAACAAGATGTTGGCAAGGATGTGGAGAAATGGGAACTCTTTTGCACTGTTGGTGCAAATGCAAACTGATGCAGCCACTCTAAAAAACAGTAAGGAGGTTCCTCAAAAAATTAAAATAGAGCTACATTACAGCCCAGGAATTGTACTATTAGGTATTTATCCAAAGGGCACAAAAATGCTGATTTGAAGGGGCACATGCACCCTGATATTTATAGCAGCACTATTTTTTAAATTTGTTCTTACTAATTTTTTAAATTTACATCCAAGGTAGTTAGCATATGGTGCAACAATGATTTCAAGAGTAGATTTCTTAATGCCTCTTACCCATTTAACCCATCCTCCTCCCACAATCCCTACAGTAACCCTCTGTTTCTTCTCCATATTTAAGAGTCTCTTATATTTTTGTCCCCCTCCTTGTTTTTATACTGTTTTTGCTTCCCTTCCCTTATGTTCATCTGTTTTGTATCTTAAAGTCCTCATATGAGTGAACTCATATGATATTTGTCTTTCTCTGACTAATTTTGCTTAGCATGATACCCTCTAGTTCCCTTCATGTAGTTGCAAATAGCAGGATTTCATGCTTTTTGATTGCTGGTAATACCCCAGTGTGTGTGTGTGTGTGTGTGTGTACATATACATATATGTACATATATACACATATATGTGTGTGTATATATATATATATATACACACACACACACACACACACCACGTCTTCTTTATCCATTCATCCATCAGTGGACATTTGGGCTCTTTCCATCTAGTTCCACCCACGTAGTTGCAAATGGCAAGATTTCATTCTTTCTGATTGCTGAGTAATACCCATTGCATATATATATATATACACACACACACACACACACACATACATACCACGTCTTCTTTATCCATTCATCCATTGATGGACATTTGAGCTCTTTCCATACTCTGGCTATTGTTGATAGTCCTGCTGTAAACATTGGGGTGCATGTGTCTCTTTGAAGCAGCACAACTGTATCCCTTGGATAAATACCTAGTAGTGAAATTGCTGGGTCATAGGGTAGTTCTATTTTTAATTTTTTGAGAAATCTCCATACTGTTTTCCAGAGTGATTGTACCAGATGCATTCCCACCAGCTGTGCAAAAGAGATCCTCTTTCTCCGCATCCTCACCAGCATCTGTTGCTGCCTGAGTTGTTAATGTTAGCCATTATGACAAGTGTGAGGTGGTATCCCATTGTGGTTTTGATTTGTATTTCCCTGATGACGAGTGATGCCGAGCATCATTTCATGTGTCTGTTGGCCATCTGGATGTCTTCTTTGGAGAAGTGTCTGTTCATGTCTTTAGACCATTTCTTCCCTGGATTATTTGGTTTTAGGGTGTTGAGTTTGATAAGCTCTTTATAGATTTTGGATACCAACCCTTTATCTGATATGTTGTTTGCAAATATCTTCTCCCATTCTGTCCATTGCCTTTTAGTTTTGCTGATTGTTTCCTCCACTGTGCAGAAGCTTTTCATTTAGATGAGATTCCAGTAGTTCATTTTTGCTTTTGTTTCCCTTGTCTCTGAAGATGTGTTGAGTAAGAAGTTGCTTCAGCCAAGGTCAGAGAGGTTGCTGCCTGTGTTTTCATCTAGGATTTTGATGACTTCCTGTTTTACATTTAGGTCATTCATCCATTTTGAGTTTATTTTTGTGTATGGTGTAAGAAAGTGATCCAGGTTCATTTTTATGCTTGTTGCTGTCCAGTTTTTCCAGCACCACTTGCTGAAGAGACTGTCTTTATCCCGTTGAATATTCTGTCCTGCTTTGTCAAAGATGAGTTGGCCATACGTTTGTGGGTCAATTTCTGGGTTCTCTATTCTGTCCTGTTGATCTGAGTGTCTATTCTTGTGCCAGTACCATACTGTCTTGATGATTACAGCTTTGTAATACAGCTTGAAGTCTGGGATTGTGATGCTTCCTGCTTTGGTTTTCTTTTTCAAGATTGCTTTGGCTTTTNATCAGGCTTCACACAGACAGCACAGAGCCTACTTGGGGTTGTCTTCCTCTCTCTCTGCCTGCTTCCCCTGCTCATGAGTGCTTTCTGTTCCTCATTTTCAAAATAAATTAATAAACATTAAAAAAAAATTGGTGTGGATCTTAGTGGTATCTCCAGGGAAGATCCAAGACACTGTGCCCTGATGGTGTACATAAANTATCAACAATTCGAGGGTCTCTGGGTGGCTCAGTCAGTTAAGCCTTTGACTCTTGATTTTGACTCAGGTGATGATTTCACCATTCGTGAGATCAAGCCCTGCATCAGGCTTCACACAGACAGCACAGAGCCTACTTGGGGTTGTCTTCCTCTCTCTCTGCCTGCTTCCCCTGCTCATGAGTGCTTTCTGTTCCTCATTTNATTAATAGAAATAAATAAAAACTACAAAAGCTCACTCAGAAGAAATAAATGAGGCATCTATAGGAATGGATGAGTACGAATCTCCAAAATCCTCTCCTCTGAAACAGCAATAAGAATATTGGCAAAAATCAACAATTCGAGGGTCTCTGGGTGGCTCAGTTAAGCCTTTGACTCTTGATTTTGACTCAGGTGATGATTTCACCATTCGTGAGATCAAGCCCTGCGTCAGGCTTCACACAGACAGCACAGAGCCTACTTGGGGTTGTCTTCTTCTCTCTCTGCCTGCTTCCCCTGCTCATGAGTGCTTTCTGTTCCTCATTTTCAAAATAAATTANATACACACATATACACAATGGAATATTACTTGGTGATGAATCAAAATGAAATTTTGCTGTTTACAACACTGGATGGAATAGAGTGTATTATGCTAAGTGAAGTAAGTTAGTCAGAGAAAGACAAATATCATATGATTTCCTCATATGCGGAATTTAAGAAACAAAACAATGAACATAAGAAAATGGAAGCAAAAATAAGATAAAAACAGAGAGAGAAACAAAGCTATAAATGAATGAAGAGACTCTAAAATACAGAAAATAAACTGAAGGTTGCTGGCAGGGTGTTGAGTGGGGGAATGGGCTAACTGGGTGATGGGCATTGAGGAGGGCACTTTTTGGGATGAGTACTGGATGTTATATGTAAGTGATGAATCACTAAATTCTATTCCTGAAATCATTAAAAAAATTAATAGAAATAAATAAAAACTACAAAAGCTCACTCAGAAGAAATAAATGAGGCATCTATAGGAATGGATGAGTACGAATCTCCAAAATCCTCTCCTCTGAAACAGCAATAAGAATATTGGCAAATATCAACAATTCGAGGGTCTCTGGGTGGCTCAGTCAGTTAAGCCTTTGACTCTTGATTTTGACTCAGGTGATGATTTCACCATTCGTGAGATCAAGCCCTGCGTCAGGCTTCACACAGACAGCACAGAGCCTACTTGGGGTTGTCTTCTTCTCTCTCTGCCTGCTTCCCCTGCTCATGAGTGCTTTCTGTTCCTCATTTTCAAAATAAATTAATAAACATTAAAAAAAAATTGGTGTGGATCTTAGTGGTATCTCCAGGGAAGATCCAAGACACTGTGCCCTGATGGTGTACATAAAGATGTGGTTAAGGAAAAGGAAACAATGCTGGATGGCAGCTGCTGTGCTCAAGAAGGTTTCAGGTCACAGAACAGTTGTTATGGCATGTGTGTCAGGTAAGTCTGTTCACACAAGCATGATCTCACTTATATGTGGAATCTAAAAATGTCACACTTGTAGCTTTGAGAGTAGAATGATGGTTGCCAGGAGATAGGGGAGGAGGATATGGGGAGATGTTAGTTAAGGAGTATAAAGTTTTAGTTATACCAGATAAATAAATTTTGGAGGTCTAATGTACAGCAGTATGTTATACTTAAAGAATACTTGAAATTTGAAAAGAGGGGAAATCTGAAGTGTTCTCATCATGTGCACACACTAAAGGTAACTATTAAGGTAATGGATATATTAGCTTGATTGTGGTCAGTATTTCACGGTGTATATTATGTCATTAAATATATACACGTACACACATTAAATGTATACAATTTTTTTAAGTTTATTTATTTTGAGAGAGAGTGAGCCTGCACAAGTGAGAGGAAGAGAGAATCCCTGTCACATCGGATCCCACCACAGGGCCTGGAAGTCAGGCCATGAGATCATAACCTAAGCTGAAGTCCCAGCTGCTTAACCAACTGAAGCCACCCAGGTGCCCCAAATATATGCAATTTTTAATTGTCAACTATACCTCAATAAAATTGGGGGGAAGGAAGAATACCTTTTTAAAATTTTTTGCAGGCCTTTTGCATTCCATAGAAAAGGTACATTAGATTTGTATGTAAGTATAGTTATGTGTGTTAATGTGATACTCTTTACATGTAAATATCTTTGTACTTATACAGCTTGCATATGATTAATAAATTGAAGGAACTGTACAATTCCTCTTTTTTTTTTTATATCATTCTAGTGGTACTGCTTGATTCCTTAGACTCTGTTGCAGAGGTCAGCCTTGATGAACAGGATAGAGCAACTAAGCCAAAGTCCCTGCCGGAAATGACTGATAATGAAATGACAGGAACAGGTAAAAAGCAAAAAACTGACTGTTCTCTAAATATGTAGGAGTGTATGATGAATTGACTTTATTTCTAGAGAAGTAAATATATAACAATATATGTAATAACTATATCAACAATAAAATTTTAAATCCCACATTTTTTACCATAATTAATAACTTAAATTATCTGAATTTGATAATGGTGACATGCTATTAGGCCAAGTAAAGTCTGTTTTTAATGAAAACTTTTTAATAAATGAATGAATGCTGTTGATACAAAGTGTAGCACTATAGCTAATATGAAATAATTTTCTGTGCCCTTCCAGAGTATTCTGTTAAATTTGGAACATGTAGGAGAAATTAGATTTTGGTCTTACTTTGCTTTTCCATTTTTTCCTCTGTGCAGGAAAAAGTTAAATCACATTCCAAAATTCTAAAGTACCCTGAACCATGCCTTTTCAAACTGTAAACTGGTGGAATCCTTACTTCCAAATGAAATCTCATGTAGTTGTCTCGTGTAGATAAAAATGGTATTTTATCAGTATAAATATAAATGTTTACATTTATAATATTTACATATAAAATTACTGAGAACAATAATGGTCTTTTGAATTTTTTAAATCAGAAGTTTCAGATATTTGTTAGATTCTTTTTTATAAGTTAATTTATTTTGAGAGAGAGAGAGAGAAAGAGACTGTGAGTGGGGAAGGGGGAGAGAGAGAATCACAAACAGACACAGAGCCTAATGCTGAGCTTAAACTTATGAACAGTGAGATCATGACCTGAGCCTAAATCAAGAGTCAGACATTCAGCTAAGCTGCCCAGGCACCCCAGATATTTGTAATATTTTTTGTTATTGTTATTCTTGTATCATCATCAGGCTTCTGATATGTTTGTATATTTTATTTTTGTTGTATAATATAAAAAAAAAACATTCTTGGTTTACTGCATAAATGTTGCAAATGAGAACTTTTTAATCATCTTGCTTTTGCAAGTCTCAGTTGACCAGTATGCTCAATTAAACCAATCCAGATACTTGGAACAAAAGAGCAATAGAAATGATAAATCACTAACCAACTCAAAACATCTGCTTGCATTTTATTTTTATTTTATATTTTATTTCTTCTTACTTTTTTATTAAGTCTATTATTAAGTATAATATACCCATAGAATAGTTCATGTATCATAATAGTGCCACCTGATGAATTTTCATAGCCTGAACACACCCATATAACTAGCAACCAGATCAAAAAACAAAGCACAAAGTCCCTCAGGGTCTTATTTCTAGTCCCTGTCATTCCAAAAGTCACCACTATCTTGTTTCATCCACTTCTATTTAAAAATATAAATATGAGAGTAAAAAAATTACAAAATAATCATGTTACTCATTTGCTGTTATTACCCAGTTGAATATTCACCACAATGAAAGCATGTACTAAGCACATGTTGTTCAGTCTTACTGCTGTTTAAGTAGATGTCATTTATGTGTTATGATGGTCAACCTTATATGCACAGTTTTCAATAAGTCGATATGAATTCTTTTATTTTTTAAATTTTTAAAAAATAGTTATTTTTGAGAGAGACGGGGAAGGGGAGGACCGAGGATCTGAAGCAGGCTTTGTGCTGACAGCAAGAGAGCCCTGTGAAGGGCTCGAATTCATGAACCCTGAAATCATGACCTCAGGCAAAGTCAGACACTTAACCGTCTGAGCCACCCAGGTGCCCCTGGGATGAATTCTTTTAAAAAGACCAATATAGAGTTACAGCTTTACTTATCAGTGATACATTATAGGAAATTCATATATATACAGAAAAATCAGAGAAGCTGCATTCTAAGATGTACATTAAAACAAAGCAGGAGGCCAAAGTTATCAGGTGGTTTTTAAATATTATGGTTACATAAATGGCACATTTGAATGTGCAGATTAATTTCTATTTTTATGTTTTAAGGAATAATTTAAAATGAAATTTCAATTAAACATCTGTAGAACCCATCATTTTCTCTGAGAAACTATGATTTTGTAAAACTTGGTATGAAAACCACTGCTGTAGATTATAAAGAAATTTTTAAAGGTATTGTTGAATGTAAAAATTCTTTTAAGACAATTCAAGCAGTTATATAAATCTGTAGTTTTCTGGTCTTATTTCTTAAATGTTCTTGACTTAGAAATAATTTGACTGTTATTACTGGAGGATATATGATCTTACTGTCATATAGCCTTGGACTTCTATTTCTAGCCTCGCCTGTTATCAGCTGTGTGGCATTGGACAATTAATGCCTCTAAGCCTGTTTCCTCTTCTTTAAAATGAGACCTTGTGTTAGTCAACTGAGTTAATGTGTAGTTGCTAGCTATAGTAGCAACTATATGGTTCTCATCACTGTTATTTATATCAACTTTCTATTAATGATAGAAATTATAATAAAAAACCTTAAGGCATACAATATAAATACTTATAAGTTGTGGGGTATTGAGTTTACCTACTATTTCAAAAATACACTTGAAAGTCTTCAAATCAGTATCTGACCTTGGGTTAAGACCTGAAAAATGAGAGGGTTGTTTTGGTTTTTTTACCATGTTTCTTCTAGTATTAAGCAGCCTCAGTTTAGGTGATACATTGTCAAGATCATCTTTTTAAAAAGGTATTACTTTTGAAATTCTTTGTGCTTTATTGTATTAGAAAGGTTGGTAACTGTGAAAATGAGGGCCAGATCCAGCCTTTTGCTTATTTTCATTTGTCTCATGGGCAAGTACCACTCTGTGCTATGGCTGCATGATGGAAGCTGTCCCAGGATGACAGTACTGCTTCATGACTAGATCCTTGCCTCTGTACCAGAGGATTTGACACTTGTCCACTCCCTAAAGTAGAAAAACTTGGGAGCTTTTGACTTGTAATAATATATAAAATAACTACATAGAGTCCTTTCTTTGTAAAGCATAAGGTAGAAAAGTCAGCCCTTCACCGATGAGGCTACATCTATTTTATTTTTAAGCACTATTTAATTAACCACAAGTATCAACAGAAGAGGAGACTACTCACACCTTTTCCTTCCCCCACTCTTCTGTGACTCTTTTATCCTTTTATCTAATTTTGAAAATTACAGGGTTGGTAGTAAAAGGTAGAAAATGAGTAAGAAAAATACTTATAAAATTTTAGATCATTATTGTCATATTGTCTTCAAATTCTTTTTTCCAGAGTTTATTTATCAATTGGGGGGAGGAGGAGGAGGAAGTTAATAGGGAAGGAAGAGTGAACAACGACATTAGGTTTTCTATGTTGGACGACTGGGTGAATATTGATATCATTAGCCAAAATACTGATTGTAGAACAAGTTTTGCTGGGGAATACAATTAATTCAGTTGGGAATATGTTAGATTTGATTTACTTGTAGAACAGTGTAATATGTTAGAAGTCTAACAGTCTGTTAGAAGGCTTAATATTCAGAAAAGAGGTAAGGACAAAAGACAAATTTGGGTGTCACAAGCGTATGGGTAGTAGTTAAGGGTCTTGATAAAATTAGCCAGCTCAAAAAAATAAATGAGAGGTTTAAAAAAGAGGGCTAAAGATGGAAGCCTGAGATGAACCATTTACCATAAAGAATGGAGAGGTAGCCATCAGAGTGCTGGGAAGCACGAGAAGAAGAGCCTATAGAGAGCAGCTGTTCCCAGGGAAGGTCAGTGTCAGATGTCACACAGCATTGGAGAAATTGAAGATGGCGAGATGTGACATTACAAAATTACTTTTGAGTTTAGCAGCTTTAGCAGGATATTGGAACACATACTGTATTGCATAGTTAGAGGAGTGAATGTCAGTTAAGAAATGCAGACTACAGGATACTTGGTGGCACTGGGAAGCAGAGAGAGAATGCAAAAGAGAGAGAGAATGATAGTGGCAAGGGAGAGACAGAATCCTTGAAAGGTGTTGTCAGCTTGGGAAATTTAGGGATAGTTTTATCCAGTGTAATGGGGTTGATCAAAGATAGTAGGGAGAGAAGGCAGTAACCAGTGGAGTCAGATTTTACGTGGAGTCAGTGGAGTCAGGTTATCGTGTCAGCACACATCTCACCTTGCTCAAGAGTTGTTGAGCATTATGTTTTCGTACTGGTAGGCTATAGCTATGTATTACCAATGTTTGTCTTTGTGATGTTGCTGTTGTCCTACAACCTTGTTCACCATTCCTAACACATTAATGGATTCTATTAGTGGTTTATATTTCTCATGTATTTATGTGATTATACTGTAGATTATATTTATTTCCACAGGTGTTTCTTATGGACAGAGCAATAGTGACATTGAAGCTCTACATCAGGCTTATTGTCATGTAGCCCATTCTTTGGGAGATACAGATGAACAAAGAATTGAGAGTAATGCACTGGAAAATATCAAGAGCTCAGTGAAAGATTATCCTCAAGAAAATGAAGAAGAGTCCTCTAAAAACATCTCTACTACAGAATCTGGTAAAAGTTAATTTGAGACCCTCTCTGAAGAGTTTCTCTTGTGGTGGTAATTTAAATAGTTTGCTATAGTGGTTGTTTCTCAATCTCTGAATTTAAAGGGTTTGCTCAAATGAAATTTGGGAGTCAATAGTTTTATAAAGTTAGAACTGAACATCAGATAAAATTTTAATTCCTCTTTCTAATGCTTTGAACAAATCAGAAAATCATCAAAGTGTTTACACATTTTATATGCTTTTCTTTATGCATATACTAAAGTAATTTTTAAAATAGAGAACAGTATTTGGGGATCAACGAAATAATATACTTAACAAATGTGTGTGCATGTATCGACATACCCATACACATATATTTGATATTGATGTAGATGGATATGTCAAATATATAGACATATATTTCAAATATAAATTAAAGGAGATTTTCTTGGTACCAGTAAGTTTATAGTGGGCAAACTGGGTTTACTGTATATATCATTTTTTAGCTCTTGTGGTCAGAAAAAAATGTAATCATAGTGGGATTAGACATTAAATTAAGCCATTCACCTAATTTTGGGGGTTGCTATTTTAACTTTTTGTTCCCCTCTTAGATCTGCCCACAGTAGAGGAGTTGATGAAACCTATCAGAATAGGTGTCAGTGGTTTTGATTTACAGCCTGTCAGGTATGATGTCTTTTGGAATGGATTATGCAGTTGTTTATTTGCTTATTGTTTTGTTACTGGAAACTTATATTAGAATCATTTGTTCTACATACTCATTCCTAGCAAATGATTAACAAGTAGCTTATATGAGTCTACCTTTGAGTCACTGCTCTCCTTATTAGTAGTTCTTACTCAGTTTATCAAAAGTCTTCTAGTGCTAAAATTAAAAAATATTTTTTAAGTAAAAAAACATTGCTGCCATCAAGTATTCTGAAGGCTTTTTTACTGAAAACTAAAATCCTTTAGCTTTAAATAGCTCAGGGCAATTGATTTGAACAGTGAGAGTGAACATCAATTTTATTCTGTATGAGTCATAGATTTGCTTTTTTATAAACCAGTTAGCTTTGCACTTAGTCACAGACCAGCCATCATTTTACAGGGTAAGATTTTTGGTCACAAGAGCAGTGGGCTTCATGAAAATGCACCGGCTCCAGTACGTTTTAATGGAAATTTGTGGGACCTCACTGTCATTCTCCAGCACGGAGTAGCACATTACAGTAACCTGGCATTTGTGTCACATCTATTAGAGTGTCACATCCATCATTTCAGGCGATCCTCATAATAGGTCAGGTGTCTTTATCTGCATCATTTAGGTGATGAAACTGAGGTAAATCAGTTTAGTAGTGGAGATCTTGCAAGAACCCAGTCATGAAGATAGTGGTGGTGATGATAATAATGATAACAGCTGACATTTTTTTCACACGCTTACTGTGGGCCAAGTACTGTGCAAAGTTCTTTACATCTTAGATTTCATGTAATCTTAACAACTCTATGAGTTATATTTTATTATTATTCCCATTTCATAGATATGAAAACTGAGGCTTAAAGAAGTTAAATAAATTGCCCAGGATCATATGGTTTTATAGGGGTGGGGTGCCTGGGTGGCTTTGTTGGTTAAGTATCCGACTCTGAATTTCAGCTCAGGTCATGATCTCATGGTTCTCGAGATGGAGCCCCAAGTTGGGCTCTGCGTTGAGAGTGTGAAGCCTGTTTGGGATTCTCTCTCTCTGTCTCTCTCTCTCTCTCTCTCTCTTTCTCTCTGTCTCTCTCTCTCTCTCTCTCTCTGCCCCTCACTCATGCAAAGGCACGCATATTCTCTCTGTCTGTCTCTCAAAAGAAATAAACTTTAAAGAAGAAAAAAGATCATGTGGTTAGAACCAAGGAACACAAGAAATCTTTTGTGTGTTTTAACTACTTACATTGTCAGATCTTTGATCTCCATGAAATATTTCTGTGAAAAGCCTGTCACCCATTCCTGTATTTATTTGTTCATTTGTGCCCCTCCTTGTACTATATCCTCATGTAAATCCACTTGCAGTGATTTCTCATCCTGCTAGTTGAGAGAAAATGACACAATGAAGCTTAGGCTAAAACACTTCTGCTCGAATGCTTAGTATTCTTCCACTGATCTTCAGCACTAGTTGGTATTTTTTAAAGGGCAGACTATTCTCTTTACTTCTGTTTGGGGCTGTGTTGGTGTTAATGAAGAGATTTTTTTTTTTTACACATCTTGCATGTTTGCTGGCAGAGGTGGAATCATTTTACTAATGTGAATTTTAAATATAATTGTTTCTCATTTTTGTTTAAAAGCTAAAAACAAGTATACTTACATTAAAGCCATAACAATAATTACCAAAATGTCAGTGGTATAAACTAGTACACATAACTGAAACCTCTTTAGTAAACTGTAAACAATCTCAGCTTCTATAGCAAATAGTCCTTAAAATTTTAGTAGCTAAACATCATCAAAAATTTAATTTTTGCTTATGTCATAATCCCATGTGTGTTAGTGGGTTCTGCTCTACATAGGAGTAGGATTCTACTCCACATTAGTCGTTTAGGGACCCAGGCTACTTTGTCATCAACACATGGTTTTAAGGTCGTCATGGCCTCATCCAACCAGTTGATAAAGAAAGAAAAACGATAACTTAGCACAATTCTTTTTAACTGCCTCAACACAGAAGTATTACATCCCTTCATATTCTACTGGTAAGAACCAGCACATCCAGCTAATAGGGTCCTGGAGGGCTGGGAAATATGATTTGCTTGTGTGCTCAGAAAGAAAAGCAATTGAGTTTAATAGGCATCTAGTCTCCACCAGAATCTACCCTTTTAATAGCCAAATATCCATTTTACTCCTCTTCACACAAAGACCAATATCCCCTTCCCAAAGCAAAGAGCCCAAAGTCTCATCCAGGACCCTGTCCATCTGAAAGGCCAGGATTTTCAGGTGGAACATAGTCTTCTTCTCCATCAGGTTTGAATGCAGCTCTTCGGTGTCTACTAATCTGTGAATTAAAAACACAGGTTCTATACTTGATCCAATATATGATCGTGAAATAAATACTCCCATTCAGAAGGAAAATATATGAGGAAAATACAGCAATCAGTAATGCAACCTTGAAATCCACTGGAAAGGCCTTGTAAGGATATTTACGCCCTTGGCCACAACTGAAGTGGGTTCTGCAGGGAGGCTGTGCCCATCCTGAAGGATGCATTCCTTTTTTAGTCCACTTCCTGCCACCAGGTGGTTTTAGGTCTCCCATACAAGTCTTTGGCTTTTTTTTTTTTTTTTTTCTCCTCTCTATTCATTTGCAGCTGTTTGGATATTATTGGGAACAATAACCTTAAGTCTTGAAGATGAAATATGATCTTCATCAAAGGACTGAGTAACTCTTTTCAACTGAGAAGTCTTATGAAATCCGGCATTTTTCAATGCTGAATCTTCCTCTTTTGACTCTATGCACTTTACAAACTCAATCTATGAGGCCCTCAGTTTCTCTTCTCTGTTCCCTTTTTTCTTATAAACTGGCCCTTTTTAAATCTTGAGCTCATGTCTTTCTTATAATATCTAGTCAAAAGTAGCCAACAGTAACTAGCATTTAGAAATTCTCCTGCCAGTTTTCTTAGTATCCCAGACTCCGTAGCTGTGTGATCTGCCTTATAAACTATTGTAGGTGAGTTTGGCAAATGTTTTGTCAATGTAAAATATGGGTTGCCACTTCTCCAACGTTTAGCATCAGTTTCCTTGCCACCCAAAACCCAGCCACTAAGCCAATGACACATATCTTAGAGGTTCTTGTCACCAGCGCACTCACATTCTAAAGGCAAGAACTAGTAAGGAGCCCCAACTAGATGCAGGATGGTGAGGAATTGTAATTTATTTAGTATTCAGGAAGAACAGGAGACTGTTTTGATAACTTCTAGCCATAATCTGCTACCATGAAGAAGGAAATAATTTGTATTTTCTGATGATTACAACTACTTTATTAAGTTCTAACCAATCTATCTCATATAAAAAATAGTAGCCTCTTAAAGTATATTTTATAAATGACGTTATCTTATAAGTTATAAAATTAAATGACCTAATAGACAATGATTATGTAGTTTAAAAATAACAATATCCCTATTTTTGGAGCTCCTATAATATACTGATATTTAACCACATTTAGAAAATGTCCTTAATGATATTCTCTCTGTTTTAAAAATTGAATGGTCTAAAATGTTACATTGTGTTTAATTATTTTAAACAACAGAAATGATTTTTTTCAAAATACTAATGATTTTCCTGTTTTACTTTGAAATTTTTCCTATGCCGAAATGAAATTTATGCTTTTTAATATTTATATTCTATTTCTCATTGACACAAATTTTGATTAGTTCTTTAGTTTCTTATAGAAATGTGTAAAATCTTTTTCCTGCCTCGAATGCATGTTGACTTTATAAGGTATTATGGATAAAAGATGTTCTACACAAAGGTCATTTAGAGATTCAATTTTTATTTTTTCTTACACAAAAACCATCTCTGTCTTGCTTGGTTTGGCTTTCCTTTGAAGTAGGTCTCAGAATCATTCATTTAATTCTTTATATTATACTGCATTAAAATTACATTATCTGAAATTTAAGTTAGGGGTGCCTGAGTGGCTCAGTCAGTTAAGCGTCTGACTTTGGCCCAGGTCATGATCTCGCGGTTCGTGGGTTCAAGCCCCGCGTCAGGCTCTGTGCTGACAGCTCAGAGCCTGGAGCCTGCTTCAGATTCTGTGTCTCCCTCTTTCTCTGCCCCTCCCCCCACTCGTGCTATGTCTCTCTCTGTCTCAAAAATAAATAAACTATAAAAAAATTTTTAAAATAAGTTATATGACACTATGTGAGTATACTCTGTTAATCAGAATTACAAATAGTGTATTTAACGTTAATGACCTAATTTGAATAGGTACAAATATTAAATGTATTTAATATTATGTATAAATATTTTACATATTAAAATATAAATCTTATATTTTGTGTGTCTGTATATGTGATATATATGGTGTGTGTGTATTTATGTGTATATATATATATGTGTGTGTGTGTATGTATGTGTGTGTGTATATAAATATGTGTAAATATATAAAACTGGTATTTGAGGAGTCACCTAAGGTTCATGCTCTGTCTGTCTTATTTTCTAGCTATAAGAAACTGGCGGATAGTGGAGAAACTGAATTTGTTAGCCCTTTATCCCTTAAGAGGAACCCAAATATTATATCTCAAGAACCACAAAATGTAAACCAACTTTTTGACAAAAATGAAGAGAATGTGGTTTTACAAAAGACAACAAATAAAGATAGAGAAAATAGCTTCCCAGGAGTAAATACTACAGAAGAACATATAGATAAAATGTACCTTGATATTTTGAGGAAAAAAATATCTATTGGTCCTCCATTACTGCCTCAGGATGGCAAAATAAATAAAGTAAGTATTTATAATCGAAGATGCTTTGATTTGACATATTTATAAATGAAGTTATATAAATACTACTGATAACTAGATTCTTCTTAAGCTAGTGGGATTCATTACATACTAACCTCCATGTAGATCCTGGATATTTGAAGCAGTATTTATTACAACATTGTGTAATCCCCAGATTTTAAAATACCACTATATAGCATTTCCTGTCTTTTGGAAGCCATTATTTACAGTCTTCCTTTGTTTTTAGTAAGCATAGTCCAGAATTTGAGTAGCATGAGAAAATAGTTTATTCATTATTCTAATGCTTTTTATTTAATCTTTCCAGTAGTGTGTGTTTTGCAAAAGTAAGTAGGTTGTCATTTATAAAAATGCTATTAGCAGCTGTTGAGAAAGTTATGTTTTACTGTTCCTTTTTCTTCTGTTCTTGATCTATTCTGATTTATAAAGTTTCTTTGATCTCAGTATTATAGTTTTATGGTTTGGGGTTATATGTTTACCATAAATTATTTGAAGTTTTTTGTGGAATAAAGCAGGGTATTAATACATTTTTATCTTGAGAATTCTGGGGGTAAAAAAGATAAAATTTTATGTCATTTCAAAATATATTCCTTTCTGCTCTCCTCCATCTTAATTCTAGTAATCATACATCTTGCTTTCTGGCAAGCTTATTTTGTTTTATTATTTTGCTGTGTTTTACTCCTGACTTTGAAGATGTGCTTCAAAATACTAAAATTCTGAAGAGTTAGACTTTGAGAATTCTAATGTGTAGTGGTTTGCCTTCTACAAACAATTATCTAGTAATCACTATGGTTTTGCCATCTGTTAAATCTCCTTTTATAGCTGTAGTTGAAGTTAATTTACCTCCTGAAAAGTTTCTACCTGTGCAGACTTTTAGATCTCAACTCAGTTCTGGAGAAGAAGAGGCTGTAACTGGTAAACATGAACCATATAAGAAGGCCAGAAGTGCACCTCCTTTACTTAAAAGAAAACCCCAAAGTGGATTATATGCATCAGTTAGGAGCTCAGGCTATGGCAAACCCAGTTCACCATTCAAGACTTTATCTGCTCTTGAAAAGAAAACTTCAAAGGACATTATGAAAAGTAAAACCTTGAGATCCATTCCTACTTCAAATCAAGCTAGGAAAAAAGGTAATCATATGCAGTTTTCATATTACAGTTCTGTGCACATAATGTATTATGTTCCTTATTCTCTACTTTTCCTATTTCTTTCTCTTCTTCTGTGAACTTTTCTTTTTGTAGAAAAAATTTAATCTTAAGATAGTATATTCCATACTGAAAGAGTCAATTTACAGAGGGGGTTTGGTCATTAGCTTTTGGCTTTCTGCAATGACACTTGTGAAGTATGGGAAATGAATAGAAGATAGAATAGAAGATAGGAGAGTCAAACTCATCCTCACCTGGTTGACTTTGGAATATCCACTGTTTACCAGAGAAGACCTACAAATTCAGAACGTAAATGGCAACCTACAAACGAAAGTTGATATAGAGATTATTTGGGTATTAGTTCCATATAGACTGAGATAGGCAGGATGTTTTGTGTATTACATAATGCATATTTGTATACATTGCAGTGCCTCTGTTATTTCCTAATGCAGTCATTGGTAGTAGGAAAGGGTAATTTTCTATTTAGAAACCTATGCAGCTATTAAAAGAAACAGAAATGTTCATATCAAACCAACATTTCTGCTGCCTTTACACTCCAGTGAGGAAGGGAGAGCAATGGAGCCAGAAGCATTTTGTCCTTTCCTTTATGATTAATAGGTGACCAGTTTCATCATTGTTATTTGGTGATAGTTGTCATGAGAACTATCTTCATTGGAAAATTCATTTCTAGTTTAAAGTGTCTTTCCTTGCTTTTCCCTAAGACTGTAAATTCCAGGACCACTTTGACTGTATTTTAAATTCTTTAGGCATTAAATAGACTGTCTCCTGCCTTTGTGTGTGTGTGTACTTGCTGCAGCAACCTGTGCATCTCAGAAAAGAAGGCCCAGGCTGATTTACGTGAGAGTAAAGGAGGTGGTTATTCTGGAGAGACAGGAATACGATTCTACAGGATTAATACAAGCATCCTTTCCTCCTGTTCTTAACCTGTGGACCCCCAGTTCCTTTCTCTACAAAGTCTTTTGTAGTCTCTTGTTTTCCTCTTATTTTTCTATGGAACATCAACTTGTGATGTTGTCATCTACTTGTCATTAATAATTAACCACTCATTGGATCTAGTGCTTAATATAAAACAAACACTTGGAACATTTTTCAAGTTTTAGTATGATCAAGAGAAGAATGAAAATTTTTCATTCATGTTTAGGAGTATTCATGTTATACTTTTGGGAGCAAGAAAATGCACTTTTGCTTTTAATATTATTTATTCTATTAGATAAATTAGTTCCCAACATTTTTGAAGTTTATTTTATCCAGATTCACTCATTTAATAAACGTTTTTGGAGCACCTACTTTGGCCCAGGCACTATTAGGCCCTTGGACTACCTCAGTAAACAAAATTGGTAGAGGTCCTTCCCCTCCCCCGTCTTTGTGGAACTTTCATCTGATAAGGAGAGACATTTAACAGTAAGCGTAATAAATAAGTAAATAATGCTACTTGCGAAGGAAAGGTAAGAAGTAGAACAAGAGTGTCAGTGGTGGAGTACATCAGGTTACAATTTTAAAAGGATAGGGTAGGCCTTGTTGAGAAAGAGCCACTTATAGGAGACTTATAGTTGATAAGAGTATTGGCCATGTGGATATCTGGGGAACATATTCCAGAAAGGTGAATAAAGTCTTAAAGACTTGGAGAAGTCTTAAAGTAGGAACAAATATCTGGCATGTTCAAGGAATAGCATAGAAGCTCATATCACGAGGGCAGAGTGAGTAAAGAGGATAGTAGGAGATGAGATCAGAGAGTCAAAAGTGCAGGCATGTATTTGTTTTTCTAGGGTATTTTAAAGACTTAGACTTACTCTGAGTAAACAGGTGAGCAGCTGAAAAGCTTTGACATGAGAGTAACTTCATCTGACCTCTTTAGACAGATTTCTCTGGCTGCTGTGTTACAGATCATATACATATACATACATTCATATAGCATACGGGGCATGGGAAGAAGCACAGAAACCAGTGAGAAGCTGACTTTAGGAATCTAGGCTAGAATTGATGGGGCTCAAACCAGAGTGGTGGCATTGGAGGTAAAGAGAAGTGGTTGAATAAGGATATATTTAGAATAGAACCAA
Organism: Crocuta crocuta; assembly: GCF_008692635.1. Classification (NCBI taxonomy): domain Eukaryota; kingdom Metazoa; phylum Chordata; class Mammalia; order Carnivora; family Hyaenidae; genus Crocuta; species Crocuta crocuta. Next base: position 6,048,789 of record NW_027551567.1, read on the forward strand.
AAATCTAAAAGACTGGTTTGGCGTTGTGAAAGAGGAGTTCTGAATGATGCCAAAATTTTTGGCTTGACTAACTGGAAAAATAGTCACTGTCTATTGACTACTGATGGAGAAGGCTTTGGTAGAGTAGATTTGGGGGTGGAAGGAAGATCTAGAGTATGGTTGATGAGGTGATAATTTTGAAATGACCGTTCTACATTCAAGTGGAGACAACAAGGAGCCAATAGGATAGAAAAGTCTAGGCTACAAGAGGGAGGTGTGGATAGCAGATATGACTTGAGAGTTATAATTAAAACTAATATAGATAGTTTTTAAAACATGAGACTGACAAAGATTATGAAGAGAGTGAGCATTGCTATAGAAAAAAAGCAAACCAAGGCCTGAGCCCTAAGCATGCTAACCTTAAGATGTCAGAGAGAAGAGTAGTAACCTGCAAAGAGAATAGAATGAGATTGGAGGAAACCTGAATATATGGGATCCTGAAAGCTAACTGAAGAAAGGAGAATTTATTTCTCTATCAGTTGCTGCTGAGAAATAAAGGAAAGTAGAAACTGGGCACTGACCTTTGGGTTTAGCAAGGAAGAGGTCATGAGTAAACTGGACAGTTTCCATGGATATGTGGCTATAAAAGGTAAGTTGCATGAGAATAGGAGAGACTAGGAGAAATGGAATTGGATACTTGATTTACAGACCACCCTGGAGCAAAGAGTGTAAAAGGCAGAAAAACATGGGGTAGTAGCTGGCATGGGAGGTGGAGTCAAGTAAAGCTTTTTGTTTTGCTCTTTTTTTTTTTTTAAATGGTAGGAAATAATATGTCTAATAGTATGTTTATGCTTTTCAGAAAGATTCAGTAGAATTATGACTGAGAGAGGGGAAGAGTTGCTACAGCCATGTCCTTGAGTAGAGGAGCTGTTATGGAATCTAGCATTCAGTGGAAGGGTTGGCCGTGGATAGAGGCATGGACAGTTCATCTGTGGAAACAGATGGGAAGAGAGAAGATAGAGATACAGATGCTGGTGGGTAGGTAGAAATGGTGAAGGAATGTGGATGATTTCTTCTGATTGCTTCCATTTTCTCTAAGAAATAAAACATTATATCATTAGCTGGCTTTGAGGATGGGGTAGGAGTGTTGGAGGAGAGAAGATGTGAAATAGCCACCCTGGAGGACTAGACTGCCAGCAGCAAAGTTCTCTTGTAGTTAGTAATTATGGCATTAAGTAGAGTCAGGCAGCACGTTTGTGTTATGTATGCGCATGTCCACATTTTGCTGCATGACTACAGGTGTTGGGTAGTCGTATAGTTGGATTTACCAAGAAGAGTGGTTTCTGCCTAATGAGTGCAGTGGACGGAGAGAGGAGCAAGAAGAGGCTAATAGTGTATATGGAATTCAAGTTGAGGAAGGAAGGAAGGAAATCAAGAGGTATAGTACAGTATGAAACAGGATCAACTGACTGTGAGTCTTGAGTAGAAGAGTAACGGAATCTAGGAATTGGTCAAGGAATTGTTGGAATCCAGGTACCAGAGGGCATGAAGTGGAAGATACAGTTGATGGAGAGCAAATGCCTAAGACTGAGATCAGGAGTGAGATTATATCAAAGGAAATATGTAGCTGAGGTAGAGAGGTGAAGTATAAGGACCCAAAGTCAGGGTTGGCAGGATCGCCTATGAGTATATTGAAATTACTAAGAATGAAAACAGAAGTAATGTCACAGTTGGTGGAAAAGAAACTAGGGGCATGATTTAGAGGTTGATAGATGAAAATAACAGTATTTTTATGAATATTTTTTCCTATTTCAAAATCTTAGAGTATTTGTGACTACCAAAATAAAACACTAAAATTTATATTAGAGTACAATGATAAACCATGACTGTTTTTATACTGTTGCTTGTTTTCATTAGACCCAATAAGGGTGATAGCCTTTTTATCTCCTTTTCTTATAAAATTCCCTCAGAGCAATTTTACCTTTATTCAGACAAATTTTAATTCCTCTGTATGGTCGTTACTTGTCACAGGTTGTGCTCTCCAATAAGCAGACTCTACTGTACAGAAAGTCTAGAAAATGCTCTTAGAATCAACGTTGGTTAAGATGAAAAATAAGCCAGCTGCTGGGGCTTACTCAGTTTTTCTTCATGTACAATGAACCCAGGGATAAGCAGTTCAGAGCTAGTGCCACTGTACAAGGAACCAGATCCCTTTTTCTTTCCTGCTGCAAAATCCTTTATATGTGACTTTTGTCTTCATTGTCGTAACATGGGTACTCGGCCTCCAGGCTGTGTCAGGAGGAAAGGTGAAAGGTAAAAGGTCCATGCCAGTTACATCATCAACTTCTTAACCAAGAAAGTAGTGACTTTTCTGCAAGCCCCATGTAAGGAACTTTTGCTTTCATCTTATTAGCCTGAATTTTGATCTTATGGTCACCTCCAGTAACTTGGAGTCCAGGGAGATGAGTATTTTCAACTGGCTACTTTGCTGCCCAGAGCAAAGTTAATAGGGAATTTTCTATTAATAGGGAGGAAGAGGAGATTGACAATTAGCAGTACCTGCTGTGTGGTTGTTTTCCTTTTTATTCTTCATTAATTTTCTTTGGCTGTTAATCTATGTTTTTATTTTTAGACTAATAAGCTTCTCATTATAAAAGGAATAGTTGCTCATTACTTAAATTCAAAACTAGAAAAGTAAAAAAGCAATCACTTAGCAAGAAACAACTAGTGTCACACTGGGTTAGCATCATTTCATACTTCTCATGTGTATGTCCTTATACAGATAGAAGGAAGCGTAAATGGGTGGATGGAAGGAGAGAGGCAGACCTATAGCTAAATGGACAAAACATTTTATAAGAACAGGATTATTCTTTATAAGTTCTTTTTAAGTAAAATATTAAATTTAGTTTTTCTTAAACTTGCAAGAAGAAAATGAAACTTCATCCTAGGAAATGTATCCCAAAAGATCCCTTTAAGAAAATAGATTTTGAAAATTGCTCACATGTTGCCAAAATCATGCTGTTTTTAACTGCATTTTCAATTTTATGCATTATCAGTTTTCCCTTCTATAAAATAAAAGGTACTAAAACTCTTTTATCTCCCACTCACATGCCTTGTACTCATTGTTGATTTCATTTTTACTTGTCCAAGATATATTTATTCTCCCCTGCAACACCCTCAGCTTTTGAATTTAGATCTTGGTTCTGGTTATGAAAGAGATGGAATGCTTTTCACAGGTCCCTTAGCCATAATTTCTTCATTCTGGAATTCTGATGGTTGATTTCCTTTTTGACTAAATTTTCTTAATTCATTGTTTTTTCAAGAAGGGTTCATGAGGTCCAAATTCTGCAGTGTTTTCATGTTTGAATTTTATATCCAGGAAAATTTTCTGTCATATTAAGAAAAAAGATACTGTCTTTGTACCATTACTGAAAATAATTACTTAAAGAAATCATATTTAAGAACTCAGGAAGAGAGAATTCTGGTATAAAAGCCCCGGCTGACTACAATTNTGGGGAGAATGACAGTCCTAGCAGATCATACTCCATTCATTGGTCACATTAATGGACCTCCAGTGACCTGGAAGGATGAATGCCAGCTTTTACAATGACTCAGTTTCTTTGAGAACACGTTAGGAAATTTCTCCAAAAAACCCTACAGCATCAGATAGTCCAGTTGAATATGACTACTACTCTGTAAGGAAAACCTCTGCGTGCCTGGAATAAAGATTAGAAAGAAACCTTTGGGTGAGGTACTACTGGTGACTTGTTTCTTCTTTTGACTTTTCTGTATTTTTCAAATCTTCAATAACCATGTGTTTCACTTTTAACGAAAAAGTAAACTTTACACTTAAAAAGGTAACATCTTGAATTAATTATATTTAAAAATACAAATTTCAAATTCTTTGTTTACCTCTAAGGCAAATAAATAAATGTTTACTGACTATTCAGCTCAGAATCTGTAGAGGCCTCAAGATCTCTTCCAGGTATTTCTCGTAAATGTTTTATTAATTGAATAATTTGTTGGCCTTAGAATTATTCCTACTGTTTGGGGATTTACGAAGTACCTTAAAATAGCTGAAAATTTCACCAAAATATACAGTAATCACTTTTTTTCTAATTTAATATATATTATCAGGGGTTTTTTTAGCAGTATTATAATAATATACTTTTATTTTTAAATCAAATTTTGACTAGCTGTTATAAAGTTTCCATGTAATTTATATTATGCCATTGATAGTATATCTTGATATACATTATTTATGAAAAGTATGCTTTGAGAATACACTTAATCTGAACTAAAATGCTTCAGGAAGTTATCAGTTGCTCTTTGATTCATCATTTAGATACTATTTGTTATTGCTGTGACTAAAAGAATAGTTTATTTAAAGTGAGCAAGGCCTGAAATTATCCCTGTGCATATTCTCCTCACATTTTTTAGCTCCATTTATCATTTGACATGAATCTTGGGTCAGTTCGCCTTCTCTGTCAAACTGCGTGAGATGTTGATTATGGGCAGTGGTTCTTAGTGCAGTGAAACAGCTGTGTTGTAATGTTATACCTCAGCCTATCTTGAGATCCTCATTTATCTCAGCGTTCCCATTGTATTAGTACTTATTGTTACAGAATTACTGAATAAACTTTCAACTTTGTTTGCTTTTGTGGTGCTTTTGTCTATTGTTTACAATATTCAGAAATCTTATCTGGAACAAAAGTCATCAAGCCTGCAGCTCTGGGTAAACCAGCTCCCAAAACTGAAAGTTGCCTGGTCACTCCTAAGAAGGCTGAAGATTCTACAGAAACTGATTACTCTGTTCAGTTTCAGAATGTAGGTATTTAATTTCAGAATCACATTCTTAATTTTTTTCTGTTCTATAATTTAAAACTCAATTATAAATAATGAAATATGTGAAATTTCTTCATCAAGAGTGATGTTCTAATCTTACTGAACATTTATTGATTTCCTTATATAGTAGGACAGTGTTAACCATGCTTTTTTATTCATTGTGCTTTTTTTTCCCTAACCACCTATGTTCCGATCTACTATGTAAATATACTGTAATGAAGTAATGCTTCTCCTTGAAAGGATTCTTCAGGATACTGTGGTGGGAACAAGGAGACAGAGTTAATTATGTGTAAAAGAGTTCAAGAAGCAGAGGAAAAATGGAGGGGTGCACAAGCCCTAATTGAGCAAATTAAAGTTACATTCTCAGAAAAAGAGAGAGAGCTGGAAAATAAGATGGAAGAACTAAGAAGACAACAGGAAAAAGAACTCTTCAGACTAAATCAAGACAATTATATTCTTCAATCCAAGGTACTAGACACATTGTCCTATTTCTCCTTTCATTGATTAAAAAAGAACTTTTATTCCCTGCGCAATGCATTCTCATCCTTTGTTCCTGCGGCTGTTTGACTTGATGTATTTGCTGTATAAAATGTGAACAGGGTTCCGAAGACTGCCTCCTCACAGCAGAGCCTAAATCGAACCCACTGGGAAAAAAAAAAATCAAATTTAAATTGGCCCATTTTGATAATTTTCTTCTGTTAGCAGTCCTTTCTGAGAATAAATCCCTTAGTTCATTCTGACCTTCAAAGAAGACGGTTTCAGAAAGAACTGCTATGGAAGGGCCTAGATTCCGAGAATGGCACTGTAGCATTTCTGAGTTACTTTCACCAGAACCATCAGCATAAAATATCACAGTAATGATCTAACTGTAGTTAGTATTAATTCCATTGTATTTACGGGACAGTTTTATTTTTTATTTCTTAAATTGTTTATCAACTTTTTAAATCAATTAATTTATAGGTATTTTTTAATTATAGTTTATTGTCAAGTTGGTTTCCATATAACACCCAGTGCTCATCCCAACAAGTGATGGGACAGTTTTATATATACACACCTTGAGTTTTGTTTTCTTCTTCTTCATTTCCCACTTGATCATTTCTTTGCCCAAATAAAATAATGTCTATTTTCTCAAAGTTGAGTAGCTTTGAAGAAACAAACAAAAAGCAAAGATGGTTACATTTTGGAGAAACAGCTGATCCTGTCACTGATGAAAAGTTGAAGCAAATTCAAAAAGAAATACAAGAACAAGAGACACTTCTTCAAGGATATCAACAGGTATGGTGGTTCTTCAGCACTTTGTGAATTTGTTCTTGAGATCCTTTAATTGTAAAAGTAAGGCATATTAAAATATTTCTGTGCTCATAAAGCAGGTAATAGGCATTCTGGCAAATATGAGGATGTAATAATTTTACTAGTCTCAACATTTTTAATGGGTATAATTAAAGTGGTTAAGAGCATGAGTTCTGGATTCACAGAATCCAGTGTTAGCCTTTGCCCTGTCACCTGCTGTGCAGCCTTGGGCAGATCACTTCACCTCTCTAAGCCAGTTTCCTCATCCTTGAAATGGGATGGTAATAATAGTAGCTGCCTCATATGATGATGGCTGTGAAATTAAAATAAAGTACAAACCAACCTGTTAGTCCCTGGCACATACTAACTAGTTAGTGAATGTCACCTGTTACTATTTTTAATAGCCATATTCCTTAGAAACTGCCCTATTTTTCTTCAGTTTTCTGTAATGCTTTTCAGTAGATTGTATTGACTAGTTTTGATATTATATTCAGAAATGCAAATCTGAAATTACTTGCCAGTGTGCTGAGAGTGAAAAAATTTGAATTAAATGAGAGAAAATCTGTGTGTCCTACAGAAGGCAGACACTTGCCTTGTGTGATGGAATCTTGGTGATGTTGACCAACCAGTCAGCCAAGACAGGTTTAGTGATCTCCAGCATAAAACCTCATCTTAGTGTCCTCCCCTTTTTTTCCCTTACTTCCCTCCCCTTCTGTTTCTCTCTCATTACCTTTTTCTCTTCTGACCTTTAAGCATCAAGCTTGTCACTAACAAGCATTGTCATCTGAGAACGTCCAGAGAAAATACTGTCACATCCGTGATCACATTTCCTATAAATGAAATAGTACTGGTTTCGGAGGACACATTGCCCTGGAGTTAGAGAGAACCTTCTAAATCCTTCCCTTGCCATTCTGATCTTGCTGTGCAGGGCACACATTTTTAAGGGGGATTTCAGAGTCCCAGAAAGATGCCAACTACCTTCTCCCACAAAGATAACACAAAACTTACATATCTGTGTACATTAAATTTCAGGTGTTTAGACACGGACCATCTACCAGGCCCTAGGCCAGACGTGGTGAGAGAGTACATGGTTTTTATTAGATCCTCAAAGGTCCTTGGTTTTCATCAGATTCTTAATTTTAAAAAAGTTAATAAGCCACAGCACGTAAGCACAGATTAGTACTTTCTCCCTCTGATCTCACTGTTTGAGTCACTCTTTAGTCCAAGGCTGGTGGAGAACTGGGCCTGGTCTCTGCTCAGCCTTGTCACTACACTTTTGGAAACACCTGGTCTCAAACTCCCTGCTCACAGAAAGTTCCAGAAACAAGCATGGAAGCCCATCATAGCTATCTATATCCAGTTACCTCACTGCAGGGAGCCAGGTTAGAAACAGAAAAAAGAGAATGCAAACAGTCCCTGTGGGCCTTTCTGCCCCTGGTCCTCACAGTTGGCATGTGGTTATTCCTGCAGCCATCACCCACTTCTGTGAAATTCAGTGCCTTATACTGACTTTAGGATCTTTGGCTTTAAGAGTTTTTGTACTTTTTTTTCATGTAAGCATTTTGGAAAGAATTGTTTTCAGATAACAAGTTTTCTTCTGAGATAACATAAAGAATTAAAAAAAAGATTTTGCTTACTAAAAAACTGAAAAAATTTAAAAGACTTTAAAAATGCTTAAAGTGGAGCACCTGGGTGGCTCAGTCAGTTAAGCATCCAACTTTGGCTCAGGTCATGATCTGATGGTTCATGGGTTCGAGCCCCACACTGGGCTCTGTACTGACAGCTCGGAGCCTGCTTCAGATTCTGTGTCTTCCTTTCTCTCTGTCCCTTCCCAACTTGTCCTCTCTCTCTTGCTTGCTCTCAAAAATAAACATTAAGAAAAAAAATTTTTAATGCTTAAAGGATGTACCTATTATGAGCATATATATTTGCTATGTAAGTACTAATAACTTTTAACTAAAATATAATTTTCTGTTTATGAAAAGGAAAATGAAAGATTGTATAATCAAGTGAAAGATCTGCAAGAACAAAACAAGAAAAATGAGGAACGAATGTTCAAGGAAAACCAGAGTTTATTCAGCGAGTTAGCTTCCTTAAAGTGAGTCCTTTCTGAATTCTTAATATCAAATATACTTTGACTATTTCTAAGGATTTTATTATATTACTAATACATTTTGTTTTTACTTAGAACTGAAAAAATTTTACATTGATTTATAGTTCATAACTTTTATAGTTTTAATATTCATTGTATTTTTCCAAAGTACATACGTTAGTATTTTCAGCATACTCATATCTGAGTTTTATATCAATTTTGGGAAATTGAGTATATAGTATTCATCTTGATCAATCATTAAGACTGAGATGCCTAATCATCTCCTGAGGAACCATGTGATTAATAATACTAAAAATATGATACAGTATCACTTAATGGCTTTAGGTCAGGTTCTGTAGAAGTGGAGCCTGAGGTAGGGATCCTTATGGAGGTGATTTCCTGGAGGATAACTCTCAGGAAAAGGGGAACAAGAGACGCAAGATGAGGGGATGAGAGGAGGGAAGGTAAGTAAGACTGGTCTTAGCCAGAGACTGGCTTCATTCTCTTCTCCCCAGAAAGCTTAGAAGAACAGATTGTACCAGAGTAGGTCCCACTTGAGGCAAGAGGAGCAGGCTTTCATACCCCCAAACTGGTCGTCACTGGCTGAGGGATGCTCCTGGAAGGGAGTTGGGGATATCCTCCAGGCCAGCCAGCAGGGGCTGCTATTGAGAAGGAGACTTAGTGACTTGTTATTAACCAACATGCAGCATGGCAGGCTGATGAAGCAGCAGCACCTACTTGGGAATCATATTTCAGACGATGAGATCTTTTGGATATTACTACCTCCAGCTTTAACATATTAAGTGAAAAAGCTGAACTCACAAACATGGGCAAATTAGGGTACTGTCTTCTTTTAGGAAATGACTAATGGTTTTGTGTCACTTCATATAAACACCTAATTACCCAGATAGGACTGCTATTAGAAGAAACCTCTTAAGGCATGAATATATGACCCAAGCCAATTGTGATAATCTGCACAGTCCTGATACGTGAAAGCATTAGATCTGATTTCTTTCCAAATGCCTCAATAAAAGTATTTTAAAATACCACATCTTCTACTGCCTGGCTTTTAAGAGATCTATTCCCGCATCCCAAATTGAAACTTTAAATGAACTTTCACAATGAAATAGATGGTTTCTTTACTGCATTAGGATTACATGATCTTACATAGATTTCCTAAACTCCTTGTATAATGTTTCTGGAAAAACAGAAAAATTGATTCTAACTTTAGATGATAGACTGTTTGGTTTTGTCAGTCTCCATGTGTATGATTGGCAATTTGTGTTTCTTAGAAAGGAGTCTAGAATGATGTGGCAAGGAGGACACACTCCCAGAGGAAAAGTGCAGCACATCTTTCTGGGACATAGGGTTTTTCCCTCTGAGAATTAGGAGAAAATATTTTTTTATTTTATAAATAAGCAAGGTGTTGGGGTTTCAATTCTTTTATTTAAACAAGTCAAAGTATACTTTTATCATTTTAATACTTTAAACGTTAGAATAAACAAACTTTTTCTCTTCAGTAGCTCAGATAGTTCCAATGTCCATCAGTTTTCTTTTTTATTGAGAATTGTATATTTTGCATTGAAAGGAGTACTTTGTTAAAAAAATTTCTTTTTGTTTTCAAAATAAATCAGAGAACAGATGCACAAAAGTCGTTTCCGATCTGAAATAGTTGAAGATTCAGAGCCCACCAAAACCCAGAATTTTACGGATCTGTTAACAGAGCTACGGATGGCAGAGGTAAACTTCATAAGGATTTTACTTACTAGATTATTATAAAAACTTCCATATGTGTTAAAAAATCCATTTTTGTGATTTGTGAAGAGATGAAATTTGTAAGTTTTCATGCTGTTAAAAAAGGTATATCTAAAATTAGCATTTAATATGCGTGTGACTTTCATACAGAGAAAATGACACAGTGCTTATTTTAGACGGCATCCTCTTTATAACCACCTTCTCATCTAGCATTCATCACATGGAGCCATATTGGAGGCATAACCTTACTTTTGGCATGCACACTTTATTTCAAACAAATTTCTTATTGGAAATGTACAGCTAAAATAGGAAAATAATTTAAAGATGATTATTCACCTTAAAATGTTAGTTGGCTTTTTACCTGTCTTCAGTGGCCTGTGCGTTTCTAGAAGGCCGAAACTGTATCTACAAATATTTGCATCTCGTGTACCTAACACAGCTGTAAAATGCAATAGCTGCTCTGTAACTTTTTTCTTTCATTTTTATTGAATTGTATTATAAAGGATTTGACTTACAATTTTCTTAAGGTTTAATTTTATTTTTTATATATAATTTATTGTCAAGTTAGCTAACATACAGTATATGTGTTGTGCTCTTGGCTTCAGGATTAGATTTATCACTTAAATCACTTAAAACACCCAGTGCTCATCCCAGCTAGTGTCCTCTTCAGTGCCATCACCCATTTCCCCACATCTCCCACCCCCAACTCCCTTCCACACTCAGTTTGTTCTGTGTATTTAAAGGTCTCTTATGGTTTGCCTCCCTCTCTGTTTGTAACTATATATATTTTTTCTTTCCCTTCCTCCATAGTCTTCTGTTAAGTTTCTCAACTTCTACTTATGAGTAAAAACTTATGATATCTGTCTTTCTCTGATTGACTTATTTGACTTAGCATATTTATTTACACTTAGTGTATTACACTAATACATAGCGTGAATCCAGTTCCATACACGTTGTGGCAGATAGGAAGATTTCATTCTTTTTCATTGCCAAGTAGTATTCCATTGTGTGTATATACCATCTTCTTTATCCGTTCATTTGGGCTTTTTCCATAATTTGGCTAATGTTGATAGCACTGCTATAAACATTGGGTATGTGTGCTCTTATGAATCAGCACTCCTCTGTCCTTTGGATAAATTCCTAGTAGTGCTATTGCTGGGTTGTAGGGTAATTCTATTTTTAATTTTTTGAGGAACCTCCACACTGTTTTCCAGAGTGGCTGTCCCAGTTGGCATTCCCACCAGCAGTACAAAAGGGTTCCCCTGTCTTTGCATCCTCATTAACATCTAGTGTTTCCTGAGTTGTTAATTTTAGTCACTCTGACTAATGTGAGGTATCAGTGTAGTTTTGATTTGTATTTCCCTGATGATGAGTGATGGTGAACATCTTTTCATGTGTCTGTTAGCCATTTGGTGGCTTACAATTTTCTAAAGCAGTATTTATTAATGGGAGAATTTTGGGAATTTTGGTCATGTTAATTCTGTTCTAAGCAGAATATTTCCCTGTATTACATAATTTTTACCATCCATGTCCCCAGAAAATACATGCTCATAGGATTCACCAGTGTATAAGAATCAAAAGCACTGCCACATTTCCAAACTTGTCCCCTATGGAAGGGCAGTTAATTCTCCCCACTCCTATTGAGAACTGTAGCATGAAACTAAACCTATATGAATGATTATGTGAATTACAAAAATTCCAATTATGTCCTACTTTTTAACAAGAAATTATATAAAGTTTTGCTTTGTAGAAATCTACACATACCCTAGTTTAATAACTGATGGTTAACAGGCTTTTGGAGTATATAAAATGCAGCTTCAAATATGAATCCATTAGGGAACTTTCTTCAGGCACATGTATGCATGTATAGCATGAGTAGATAGGCAGGTTAGAAGAAGGAATGAATGGTTGGACTCCTCCTAACTCCCTTATTAGTAGGCCTCAAAAATTAGCAAGGTAAAAGAAGGCTTGGAAAGGCTTGGAAAAACATGGTAAGGTTTCAAGCATAACATTAGCTTTATTTAAATTCTGTTATTAGCAACCTTTTAAAAGTGCTGTTTTGAAAATATATTTCTGAAGATAGGAAACTAAAAGTGCCACTAAAAACATCAGGAAATGCTGGATAAAATATAATCAACATGTTTTAAGTGCATAATGTAAAAGTTCTCAAGAAAGTAAGAATTCTCTAGGGGTCAGAAATGAGAAGGGATAAAAGCCGACCAGTAAGCATCTGCTGCTAGACCAGCAGTTCAGTGGCCATGGGCTTGAGCTTTAACAGCAGAGTGGGGACAGAACACCCAAAGAGACATATCCTCAGTGTAACAGTGGACTAGGAAAAAATCCACCCACCTTCACAAGGGGCTGAAATGTCAAGAAGCTTTTCTTATAAGAAGTTTCTGTCTTAACTTGATCTCCAGATGGGGAGAGGGAAAAAGTCTTCTCAGTGCTCATGCTGTTTACAGATTGTTCAATATAATGTCATCTGTTCTGCCTTCATTTGTGTGACAGTATTTGAATTGATGCTACCTACAAGGGTTATTCATGCTCTGACTGAAAAAATATAACATATGCTGTAGTCCAGAGTCAGTGAGAACCTCTAGTATGTCTCCGAAAAACAAATGCAAAACAGCTCTTAGAAGTATACACTCTTAACCCAGCTTACACAGTATTTCTACAGATAAAAACCTGCTGATGACATGCTCACAATGCAAAATTACAAAAAAAAGACAGAGAAACTATCCATAATGAGCAGGCATGGGATGATTTAATAAACAGCCGTTTTTGAACCTCAATAGAATTATGGATAGACATATAATATAAAGACTAAAAATAGAGAATATCAGATATATGAAATGCTAAAATATATTTAAATATTTTTAAAACGTTATGGCTAAGAATTTCCCAGAATTAATAAAGGAGATGAATTCTCAGATTTAGGAAACCCAGTGATTCCCTCCTCAGCATAAAGTATAAATCACCATCTAGGCCTCTAATGGTGAAACTACTAAAGGCAAAAAAAAAAAAAAAGAAAAGAAACTAAGAAAAAAATGTTAGTTTGAGATAATAGTAAAAACTGGGAATTTGTTTTATTTCTGCAAATACTGTAAGATGGAATGTAAATATATCTTTTATTTTCATTTGCTGTGGTATTCTGGGTTTAGATGGTTTTAGAGCAAAATTTCATACTGGGATAAATCTATAATATATTCATATTGAATATACTTGTGTACAGTCTAATTCATACGTTAAAAATTAATAGCGATTAGTATAGTATTAAAATGTGAGTAGGTTCTCTATAAAGCATACATAGAAGCATAGTAAAAGCAAAGATTCTGAGCTCTTTCTTTTTAATATCCCAAGGAGGGAAGAAGAATGAAGCTGACCACAACTTATTCATTCAGTCATCTTTTATTAAGCACCTGCCACGTGCCAGGCACTTGTTCTGGCATTGGAAATATAGTAGGTAAACAAGACAGGCACAGACCTTGCTAGGAACACATATTCTAGTAGGGAAGACAGTAAAGTAATAAAGGAAACAATATACATAGAAATGTGTGCTTTGAAGAATATAAAAATAGAGAATAAGGGGATGTGGGGCAGAGAGTAAGGCACTAGTCAACAGTGGTCTAGGAGACTCTCTGAAAAAATTTTGTCAGAGTTGAGAGCTAAAGGGAAGCAGCAGCCATTAGGCAAAGATGTAGCCAGGAGAAAAGCATAAACCTTGCGTCAGGAAGGGACTTGTTACTTTCCAGAGTCAGAGACCCTGAGGCAGAAGTGGGTGAGTAAGGACAAGGCCAGAGGCGCAGGCAAAGACCCTCTCTGAATGTCTACATTGTAACTTACAAGGGAGTGAAAGTACTTGCCAGCCCCAAACCCTGTGCCCACAGGATTGACCTGGGACATTACTGACCTTCAAAGTGGGAAACCTCAGTCCCTGGAAGGATGCAAGCATGGAGTGTCATCTGTTTAAGTGTCAAATGTTTGACTGAACTTTGACTTAAAAAACTCTAAGTCCATGAAGTAGACTCTACCAGAGAGCACTGCTACATGATTGAACTAATTAAACAAAAGGTACCTGCAGAAAGATGCCTGAGCATTCAAATACTTGAAACTCAGTGCTCTCCTGAAAAGACATCTACAGAAGATCACAAAGAAGATTGAACAATGAAATTATGCCATTAAACCTGTGATGCAGTTAGAAACCATGATTATATAGTGCTTCAATGAATGGGTTTATTTTCTTCGCAAGACTGGATTTGGTATTATAAGATAGGGAGATACAGAATTTGTTTTATTTTGAAACTTAATTGTACTAAGTCTACTGCTATGAGTCCAAGAGGTTTTTTGTTTTGTTTTGTTTTTTTTTAGCAGTTATAACAGCAGTCCAATAAACATTTATTGAGTACCAGCTGTGTGCTTAGTGCCATAAAGTAAACAGGTACAAGTAATAAATCAGTCTTAGTTCCCATAGAGTTCTCAGCGTAATAATGAGAAGAGGTATGTACCCAAATCAATATCATAGGACACAGAAAGTAATAAGTACTATACTAGAGGCACTACAGAAGTTTATGGGAACATTGAGGAAGAGATTATCTGGAATAGCCTCATTTGAACTATGCTTTGAAGGATAAGTATGATTGTGTGAATGGGGGCTATTGAGGGTAGTGATGAATGTAGGGCATTTTGAGTGTTCATTCAACCTTTTTTATGTGCCAAGCATTTTTCATGCATTGTTTCATATAAAGATGAGTAAAATTAAGCTCTGCTTTCAACTAAATATATGTCAAGTGATGATGAGTTCTATGACAAGAAAATAAAGCAACATACCTGGGGGTTAGGATGAAGTTTCTATTTTAGAAAGAATGATTAGGAAGATCTTCCTGGGGTTTCATTTGGGCAGAAATCCTGATGAAATAAAAGAGTAAGCCACCTGGCTATCTGGGGGCAGAGCATTGAAGGCAGAGGAAACAGTGAGTGTAAACACCTTGGGGTGAGAGTGTGCTGGTTATGTTCAAATAACAGAAGTCTCTGATGCTGGAATGGAGTGGGAAGAGGAAGATTTTTTTTAATGTTTTATTTATTTTTGAGAGAGAGAGAGAGACAGCGTGAGCAGGGGAGGGCCAGAGAGAGAGGGAGACACCGAATCCAGAGCAGGTTCCAGGCTCTGAGCTGTCAGCACAGAGCCCGATGTGGGGCTCGAACCCACAAACCATGAGATCATGACCTGAGCCGAAGCCAGATGCTCAACCGACTGAGCCACCCAGGCACCCCAAGAGGAAGATTTATAGTAGATCTGCCCAGAAACATGGGTAGGGTTGACCTGAACTTCATGGTAAGGACTTTGGATTTCTCCTGAGAGGGATGGGAGCCACCAGAGAATTTCAGACAGAGGAGCAAAACTCACCATCTGTTTAAAACAATTCCTCTCTTGAATAGAGAACTCATGAAAATACCCACACATATGTGGTCAGTCAATCCAAGACAAAGGAGGCAAGAATATATAATGAGGAAAGGATAGTCTGTTCAATAAATAGTGTTCAGAAAACTGGACAGATACATAGCAAAGAATGAAACTGGACTACTATCTTTTACTATATATAAAAATAACTTCAAAATGGAGTAAAGATTTGAACGTAAGACCCAAGACCATAAAAGTCCCAAAAGAAACCATAGGCAGTAAGCTCTTGGACATTGAACTTAGCATTTTTTTCGAACCGGTTTCAGGCAAAGCCAACGAAATCTAAAATAAATGTGATTATACCAAACTAAAAAGCTTTTGCACAGTGAAGGAATCCATCAGAATGAAAAGGCAGATTACCAAATGGAAGAAGATACTTGTATGTGATATATTGGATAAGAGGTTAATATCCAAAATATAAAAAGAATTTATACAAATTAATATCAAAAACACATAAAACATGACTAATAACAACCAGAGGACTTGAGTAGACATTTTTCCAAAGAAGATGTACAAATAGTCAGCGGACACATTAAAGTATGTTGAACATCTCTAATCAGGAAATACAAGTCAAAACCACAGTGAGATATCACCTCACACCTGTCAAAAAGACAGATCGCTATTGTCAAAAAGATAAAAAATAACAAATGTTGGCAAGGTTGTGGAGGAAAGAGAACCCTCATACACTTTTGGTGGGAATGTAAATTGATGCAGCCAATATGGAAAACAGAATGAAGGATTCTCAAAAAATCAATAACAGAACTACTCTATGATCCAACAATTCCACTTCTGGGTATTAATCCAAAAAAGACGGAAACATCAGTTTGAAGAGATATTCATCCCTATGTTCCTTGCAGCATAAAATACCCAAGATATGGAAGCAACTTAAGCACCCAATGATAGATAAACATACCAGATATTACTCAGCCATAAAACAGGATGGGATCTTGCCATTTGTGACAGCATGGATGGATCTAGAGGGTATTACACTAAGTGAAATAAGAAAACAAATACCATGTAATTTCACTTGTATGTGAAATGAGACTCATATGTACAGGAAACAAACTGTTGGTTACCAGAAGCAGCAGTGGCGAGATTGGAAGACAGGTGAAATAGGTAAAGGGGATTAAGAGGTATAAACTACTAGTAACAAAATAAGATACATGCATATATTGTACAGCATAGGGAATATAGCCAATAATATTGTAGTAACTTTGATGACAAATCTTAACTTATGACAGGTCATAGACTTACTGTGGGGATTATTTCATAATGTATAAAAATAATGAATCACTGATGCACACCTGAAACTAATATTTATTGTATGTATTTATAAAAAATACATATGCAGTATTTACTATAGATGGGGTGAAAGAGCCTACACCACAACTTTTTGTGTCCATAAATAATTTACTTTTGTAATTCTATGAATATCAAGAAAGAAAAAAATAGTTTTTTGGAAGACATCAAAAGACTGAAGCAAGACAAACAAGCTCTTGAAGTAGACTTGGAAAAAATGAAGAAAGAGAGAGACCAAGCTAAAGATCAGATTGCTTATGCCACAGGTAAAACACTGAGCTGAAACAGTTTACCTTTATACTTGTAACTGTTCTAATCTTGAATTTAAGGTATAGCAGTTGCTATTACTACTCAAGGAATCAAAATACTATTCCTTGAAGTATATTGTAATTTTAGAAACTTTTTAAAAAATTAGTTATTAATAGGCAGGTTAGTTGGTTTTGGCAGGACTAATTGCAGGATCAGAAAATTCAAGGGTTATTTTGAATTTGTGGCATTTTATGTCTATTCATTTTCATGTCTGTCACCCTAGCTAGACTGTGACTTTCCTGAGGGTTTGGTCTGCCTTTTTATCCCTGGGTCTGAAACAAAGACTCTCAAGTATTTGCCAAATGAACAAATAACACTGCACTATATTTATAGAAAACACAAGGATAAATGTTGCATTCTCCACCAGGGAAAAAAAGGAAACTAAGAATGCAGAAAAGTTTAACATTAAAAAAATTACAAATAAACATGAGACATGGTGCTAAGTAGGGGTTTCAGGGAAGAGTAGCATTTGAGCTGGGTCCTGATGAATTGAAAGACTCAGAAGTTAAGGAATGAGGGAGGTTGCTGGAGTGTGCTTCATGAGCATGTTATTGAGTGCACCTAGGGATCGGAGCTGAGCAGAACATAGGACTAGAAAAGTAGATCAGAGGAGTCCTTGTAAGGTCTCTCCACTGTGATATCATGATCTTCAGTGTGAGATATATACAATAAAAAACCTTACCTATTTGTAAGAAAATTATATTTAGTCTCCTCATGTGTAAAATAGAATAATAGTAATAATATGCATCATGTTTGTTGTGTTAAATGAAATCCTACATGGTAACCACCCTCTAATGTCTCCCATTGCAATTTATTAATACAATTATAGGAATTCTTCATGTTAATTATCTCTTGGATCCAACACTTATTGTCCCATGGAAATGACTTTGCTTTTATAATGAAAGCCAGTGGGAAAACAATTGATTTATCAAAAAAATTATACACAGCAAACTTTGCTATGAATTTGAGGAGTTGGACTATGAACACAATCTTTATCTTTCTTAATAAACTGGATACTGCCTTGCAAAGACCTTTTTTTTTCCTATTGTTTTTTCATAATGCTTTCATTAGATTGGCATTGGTTTTCATGTAATTTAGTTTATTACCATATTTTGGAAAGTTATGATCAAATTCAGGAGTTCATCATATAGGAGTTTCATCCTATAGGTGAAAAATTATATGAAATAAAAATCTTAGAAGAAACACATAAACAAGAAATCAGTCGCCTGCAAAAAAGATTACAATGGTATGCTGAAAATCAGGAACTTCTGGATAAAGATGCAGTTCGGCTTAAAGAAGCAAATGAAGAAATTGAGAAGCTCAAACAGGAGGTAATTAGTTCTTCTTAGCCTTGTAAGTGTGATTAAATCAATGCTATAAACTCTACTATAATTAAAATAGCTGGTTTGGGTTTTGGCTTGCTCATAGACGTGTAGTCTGTTTTAGAATAGACTGAGAATAAATCCAAGCACGTTATCACAACCTGTCAGGTCCCTGTGTGGTCTGAACCCTGCCTGCCTCTCCAGCTTCATCCGTGTCACACTCCGCAAGTCACTGTCCTGTAGCCACATCAAACCTCCCTCTGATTCTTTTTTTCAAATTTTTTAAAATATTTATTCATTTTTGAGACAGAGCATGAACAGGGGAGGGGCAGAGAGAGAGGGAGACACAGAATCTGAAACAGGCTCCAGGCTCTGAGCTGACAGCACAGAGCCCTACGTGGGACTTGAACTCACAGACCACGAGACTATGACCTGAGCCAAAGTCGGATGCTTAACCTACTGAGCCACTCAGGTGCCCCTCCCTGTGATTCTTGTACATGCCAAGCTCATTCCGCGGGTTGCCTTCATCTAGATTACTCTGGCCTAAGTTCTTCCAAGTCTCACCCCTAATTCAAGTCTCAGCTCCAGTTTCTACTCCTTAGAAAGAGCTTTTCTGATCTTATAATCTAATGGAGCTACCAATCCTGCCCCATTCTGACCCTTTCTTTCACTCTGTTTTCTTTTTTTTATATTTATTTTGAGAGAGAGAGAAAGAACACGCACGTGCAGGCATGTGTGCAAATGGGAAGAGCAGAGAAGGAGAGAGAGAATCCCAAGCAGGCTCCACAAGGCCAACACAGAGCCCATTGAAGGGCTCAGTCTCATGAACTATGAGATTAAGACCTGAGCTGAAATCAAGAGTTGGATGCTTAGTAACTCTCTGAAGTTATTTTATTTGTGGATTTACTTTATTAGCTTATCATGTGTCTCCTCCATTGGAGTACAGGCCCTGTGAAAGAGGGGACCTTATCTTGTTTGCCCTCCATGTCTCCAGTGCAGCACCCTATCTGGGAATTAATAAATGAATGAATGACCTACTATTATGCTTTTCTCCTGGTGTTTCTCTGATGTCTTTTAAATATGCTTCTTAACATGGTCTTTACTTATTGATAGGTTGAGAAACTGAAAGCTGAATCTGGAAACCCATCTATTCAGCAGAAGATACGTTTAAAAGAGAAAGCAGCTGATGCCAAAAAAATTCAGGATCTAGAGCGACAAGTATGTGTTCAGGGTAAATTTTCATAAGGTATTTTTTATACAGAGCATTTTCAGTTTTTGCTATTTCAGTAGTTCTTGCAACATTCTTATTTTATTCATGTATTTTAATATAGTACTGCCCTTTAAATATACTTGATATATAATATTTAAAGTGATAGTCATAAAAGTAGTAAACGACATCATTTTGTACAGTCTGTGGCTTTATGCATAAAGAATTTTTAGGTTCTCATGCCTCATTTGATGGTAGACCTATGGATGAAAGGTTATTTTGCATTCCAGCTCTATTAGACATCTAGAAGGAAGGAAGCAGAATTTTAAAACTCTGAGTATAGAAGTAGGATTCCTTCTCCTGATAAAAATTTGGTGAGACAGGAGTACAGGAAAGGAGATCCTCAAATTGGGAACATGTTAGAAGTGCTTGAGAAGTGTTGCAAAACACTCTGGAAATAGATAGAACATCTAGCTTCCCCAAAAACTGGCCTTCATTTTGAGTTCTTGCTCACCGTTAGGCTTAGAAATATTCATTTTATGGTCAGTGTAGCTGGGAGACCCTTTCAAAATTTACGTAGTGACACTTATTAGGATAAAGATTTTATTCATTAAAGTAGTCGTTTGTGAGGTGGAATATTAACTCTTTACTTCTGTTTTTAAAACTGTAGTTTAGCATTTTAACTTTTTGCTTCTGTTTTTAAAACTCTGTAATTTAGCATGTGTATTCATAACTCAAAGCAAAATAAGGATTTTTAGCCCTGTGCATAAGGGAGCATGATTCTATAGTCAAGGCATGAAACTTAAACGTAAGACTATTATTCCATCACAAACCCAAAACTGTGAGGTCATCACTGGGCTCAATACTATCCCAGTTTTCTGAGAGAAAGAAAACTAAACAAAAATTAGCTTTGTTACTTTCACAGGACCTGTTCTTATAGTAAAAGGTATGGTTGGTAATTTGGCTTAGCAGCCAGGAGAGGAATAGGACAGAGGTATTTTAAAGAGCTAGAAATATTCTGAAATAACTGTAGTACAGGATTGCTTGCCTGTTTTTCAGTGCTTATGATTTAGATTAGCTAATGTAGATGAAGCCTTCCAGAATTGTGAAAGAGAAAAGACCAAATACTTCTCTATTTGATGACTTTATGAGAAATATTTTAGAAAGTTATTTACTTGTTGATTTACTTTATTAGTTTACCTCCTCCTTGGAGTACAAGTGCTGTTAAAGTGGGCATCTGGCTTATCTTGTTTGGCTTCCATATCTCCAGTGCAGCACCCTATGTGGGAATTAGTATGAATGCAGAACTAAATGTATCAGAGTGAAAAAAAAATGAAGCACGCCTAAAAACAAAATTAAGACTTGAAATGGTGAATCATATTGGCTAGAAATATAGCGCTTTATGCAAATTATCTTTCTTTTTTATTAATGCTTTTGTTAAGGGGTGCCTGAGTGTGTCAGTCAGTTAAGTACCGACTTCTGCTCAGGTCATGATCTTGCGGTTCATGAGTTCGAGCCCCGTGTAGGGTTCTATGCTGACAGCTCAGAGCCTGGAGCCTGCTTCAGATCCTGTGTCTCCCTCTCTTTCTGCTCATCCTCTGCTTGTTCTCTCTCTCTCTCTCAAAAATAAATAAATAAATAAATAAATAAATAAAAAATGCTTTCTTTAAAAAATGTTTTGGCTTACCATTTTAGACTATATCTTTCTAAAATGTTATTTATTAATAGTATTTTGTTTAGTTTCCTGTGTGTACATTTCAGATCTTACTCTGTTCCCATGAACATTCCCATCCTAATGATTTTAAACCTTATTATATATTTTTTCTAATGTTTATTTTTGATAGAAGGAGAGAGAGACAGAATGGAGGAGGGGCAAGAAAGAGGAAGAGAGAGAGATCCCAAGCAGGCTCCATGCTGTCAGCACAGAGCCTGATATGGGGTTCAGACTCACAGACTGTGAGATCATGACCTGAGCAAAAGTCAGAGCCTCCTAAGTGCCCCTAAACCTTAATATATATTTTAAAGTAAAGGTATATCACAGTATATTCAGAATCATTTAAAGGTATATCACAGTATATTCAGAATCATTTTGGAGCTATATTCTGAAATAGATTATTTATAGAATAAAATATCTCATTTTCTAATCGTACATAATTAAAAATGGGGCTAATTAATTAAATTCATGCTATCATGAAATTTTCAAATTATGTGCATTTTTAAATTCATACTTTATTTAATGGATAGTCTATAGTTTAATTCCCAATGAGAATTTTTTAAAAAGCATTTCCTTTTTTGTATGACAGCCACACTGGTATCAGTGATCAGCATTTACTCGTATCAATGACCAAAAAAAAATACTAAAAAGCAAAATTAGAGAAAATACAAAATAAAACCTAATTCCCCCCAAAAATGTAATAAACACTGCAAGATATCAAAATTAGATTGAAGTATTTCTTAAAATCTTACGTGAATGCATTAATTATAAATATATTAAAACATTCTTTTTTTTCCTTTTTTTATTTTATATCCAGGTTAGTTAGCATATAGTGCAATGATTTCATAGTAGAATCTAGTGATTCATCCCCTACACATAACACCAAGTGCTTATCCCACAGCAAGGGACTTTATTACTGCCTTTTGCCCGTTTAGCCCATCTCCCCACTCACAACCTTTCAGCAACCCTCAGTTTGTTCTCTATATTTAAGAGTCTCTTAAAGCATTTTTTAAAAATCTATCTCTTCTCTTTTCAGTATACATGGTGTGTATGTGTATGTATGTACCTTTATATGCTTAAATATACTTCAGATAGCTAGATTTTTAATACCAGAGAAAGCAAAACTTTGAAAATGTTGCAGTTGAAGTTATCAGTATTTATATCTGGATATATTTCAATTTATGGTGCATATATGAAAGCGCAAGCAGTTCATGAATGGAAATATTTATTATAAATTTAACAATGTTCAATCTATAAACAGGATTTTAAGTACCAGCAATGCATCTTGCCTTAGGAAGGGTAGTTTTTGAGACCAGATCATAATAAAAGCCAACATTATCAAGCCATCACTGTATACTGGGCATTCTGCTAAGCACTTTACCAAGATAAATGTCATTTGGCCCTCACTTAAGTGTGTCAATGCCATGAAATTGGTATTTTCATTCCCATTTTACCAGTGAGGAAAAGGAGATGTAGACTGAGGAGTTGACACAGGTCATAAAGCAGTGGCACAATCTGAACTCCAGACATGCTCTAACCATTGCACTAGACTGCCTCTCAGCTATTTTATTTTATTGTATGTATGCTCAGAGGTAGAAAACTGTTCAGTAAAGAATTTAGTATTTTAATATATGTTTCTCAAATACATCTAAACTGTAATTTAACAAAAACAGGTATAAACACACATACATATATAATATCAAGCTCTAATTCCTGTGGACCCTGGTACAGTTCTTTCTTACAAAAAGATCATAAAATATGTTACTGCTTAATCGACTAAATGAAAAGTAGCCTTTTGTGAAGACTTCATTATATATCATCTAACCCTCCTTGCTTTCTAATTGAAAGAAGTAACTGTAATTTTAAAAATAGATTAAACTTCATTTGGAGGGGGGTGTTTGTAGGAGGGTTGGGGTGGGGTGGAGATTGTTGCAGATGGGGGCAGGTGCTTAGGAAGCTGTGTGTTTATTGTACAAATTCTGTACATTCATATGCATATGTCATTTTTCAGTCAATAGATAGTATAAATACAATAAGAGGGTCTGTGGGAAAAAGTTTTGTTTTTAGGAAGATTGGTTATTACTAATGCAATAGAAAGTCTCAAGATCTATTCAGATAAATGTAAGAGGATTTCTGTAAATTAACCAGTAACCAGTACTAAATTAGACATTATACCCTATATTAAATTAGACATTATACCCCTATAGGGTTTTAAAATCAGATAATCTAAGGATGTAAAATTTGGAATTAATCTGTGTTTCTGTGCATATGATTCAGTCTTGAGATATAACCATCTCTTTGAAATCTAGACATGACTGATAGAGCATAATCTAAACTGGTACATCAAACTGCTTAATTTTAATATATTTGTGACCTTACATATATGCAAAAATATTTTAATAGGTTAAGGAGATGGAAGGAATTCTAAAGAGAAGATATCCCAATTCTTTACCTGCTTTAATACTGGCTGCATCAGCATCTGGTGATACAGTGGATAGAAATACAGTGGACTTTATGGAAAAAAGGATAAAAAAACTAGAGGCTGATTTGGAAGGCAAAGATGAAGAAGCAAAGAAAAGCCTTCGTACCATGGAACAACAGTTTCAAAAAATGAAGGTAGGTGCCATCTAGCCATGGACATGGAGCTCAGACCTCAAAGTCTCAATATTGTGGAGGGCTGGGGGCTTCTTAGGTCTCATTTTAACAAATAATTTTAAACATCCTTCCCTGTAAAACCTTTAACATGAGTGTCAGTAGATGTAAAAGAAACCTAGACCCATCATATCTTTTTTGTTCACCTTCATCTACTTTTCTTTTTATGTCAAGCATGGAAAATCAAGCACTGCGTTCCTCTCAGTGATACTAGAATGAGTGGTAATTAAGTCATGAAAAGGCAAAGTAAAACATCTCTGATGTATATTCAGTATAAACTTGTTTTTTAATTATCATGTTTGAAAATACTTTTTTGAGGGGTACCTGGGTGGGTCAGTCGCTTAAGCAGCCCTCTCTTAATTTCAGCTCAAGTCATGATCTCAAGGTTCATGAGATTAGCCCCATGTCAGGTTCCCGCTTGGGATTCTCTCTCTCCCTCTCTCTCTGCCCCTCTTGCCCCCACTTGTGCATGTGCGCTCTCTCTCTCTCTCTCGCTCTCTCTCAAAATAAATAAACATTATTTAAAAAAAGAAAAGAAACTACTTTTTTGAAATTCCTTGATGAGGGAGAGGAAATGAGACAGAAGAATATCTTTGAAGTAGAGCATGGGGCAGGGCAATGTCTATTGAAAATGTCTTACTTTCTGAGTTTTCTGATCCTTCATGAGGAATGCATCTGAAAATACAAGTGCTAGGATGACCAAGTATGAAAGAAGACTTGACACTTAATTTACTTTTAAAAATTTGTGTAGCACACAATTTCTGCATTAATTCTTGCTAGATGCTTTCACAGCCATTTTAGTTTATCTTGCATTGTCCTTCCAGTTACCAGTGAGAAATAGATACTGCTACCCTACTTCACAGACCAAGTAACAGATGTTCACTATTTAACTTCTTGCCCAAGGTGCTACTGCTGGTGAGTGACAGAGCAAGGCCTCAAAACCTAGGCCACATGTCTTCTAGGAAGCAGGTCTGTTCCCCACAGATTTCTATCTTGAGAGAAACAACAGATGATAGAATATTAGATTCCAGAAACAGTAAAAGGTTGAAAACCTGGAAGTATATGGGCCTGCTAGTTGACTTAAAGTCATGTCAAGGAAGTTGGATTTACTTTATTTCACTCTTTTTTTTTTTTCTTTTTCAAATTTCTCAGCCCCCTACCTTGTTCTCTTTCTTTTCACTGTCCTAAGTTCCAAGGTGTACTTCCCTTTTAACTACCCTGTTTTCAGCCATGCTTACCTCCCTTGCCTTTTGCTCCAGCCCACCCATCTCTTTCTCTGCTCTTCCTCTCACACAGATCTGTGTTTCTACAGAGATGGCATAGTCGTGAGAGTAGAGCTGTCACAGGTGCGTAGGTGTCTGGTCCCAGAAATTTCCTCAGTGCTACTTGGCAAGGCTATTGCTGTGGCTAATCAGTTTCTTCCATTCCCCTACATTCACCACAGACCTCCTTCCATCAGTTTCATGTGACCCCCACACCACCTTTAGCAGACTATCTCCTATCCATAGCAGACTGTGGCGTGATGGAAGACACACAGGCTTTATAGGGTCAGACCAACCTCCAGACTGGGCCCAGTTTTACCATGATAGCTTCATGACTTTGCTCTAGGTACTTCATCCTCTGAGCCTCTGTTTCCTCTCATATGTAGAAGAGATAATAACGGAGTTATTGCAAGTATGTCACTTTTTCTCCTAAATTTCTTTCAATTCCTCTGTTCCTTTTCATCACCATGCCACACTACTGCCATCATTAATAAACAATGGCCTGGATAACTCTTGTAATCTCCTGACTAGTCTACACAAACCCATATCACTCCATTCTCTCATCAGCTGTTGACGCTAAAGCCAAAATTATATTTTCATATCTCTCTCTTATATACACATCTTTATTTATATCCCTCAGTAACTTCCTGTTCCTCTTAGGTTAAATAAATGGCCTATACATCCATGTATGGCCACACCCCTCTTGCTGTCCAGGATGTTCTCATACCATGCTTTCTCATCCAATCATATATGTTTCTCCTACTTGCCATGTTTCCTGCGGCCACAGAAGTTTGTACGCTCTTGCCTCTGACTGGTATGCTTAGCCCCCCTCTTTCATAGTTGAGATGTTCCTGCCCTTTAGCTCTTAAGCCAAGCATTGCTACCCCAGTGAAACCTTTGTGGACTCCCTGGTGGACAAATTATCTTATAGATAGGCACTTTAGTCCATGCACTTCTCCATTCCATCTACCATGTTTATAGCTGTTTTGATTGGATCATGAGTGATGTCTTTCTCTGTTTAGCTTCTGGACTTCATGATGGCTGGGACTCTTCTGCTTTTACTCACCATTGTGTTCCATCATTCAGCAAGACACAGAGTGGATGCTAAAATATTTTAATTAATCCTTAATTCATGGGGTATTGGGAAGATTGAGTGGCAAAATATATGTGAAGCCCTACTGCCTTGTATGGAGTATAGTAAACATTCAATAAATGATTTTAATAATCACAACTACTATTAACATTCCAGTGACCAAATAGAGGCATGAATTCCAACCCTCTCCCCCATTTTTATATATCTAAATCTATTCATGCTGACTTTTCTCTTTTTGTGCTTCCTTAGCCCATCTCACTCTGTTTCTGCTCACTCTCTCTCACTTCTTCCTTTCATTCTGGTTCCCTGTGCATACCAAGCATTAGATTGCCTTTGAACATGTTCTTCCTACTTCCGTAATGTCTCTGATTCCACTTGTCCCCAAATTTGCATTCCTCCCTCAAACCCAAACCTAAATATGCTCCCTCTCTGCACTCTTTCCTCTTCTCTCAGGCCTCCAGACACACTGGGGAGCCTCATCCTCATTGCACCATATCCGTAGGCTCACTATCACAGTTATCGCAGGACATTGAAACTTGCCATTGCTCTCCTGACCAGACTGTAAACTGTTTGAAGGCACGAGCTGGACTTCTTTATCTCTGGAATCTGGCACAGCACTTGGCATGCAGTGGTAGCTCAAAAAAATATTCATTGAATGAATGAACTCTGTTGTGCCCCCTCTGCAGAGTAACCTGCTTAGGGTATTTTGTTTATAATAATAAAGCTCCAGGGTAACAAATCCAAGCTGACTTACTCCCTATGAGACTCCTAAATTGATACTAGAAAGTTGAAAACGTACTATCTCTTAAAGATTTCAGTGCCCCCAATTACTTTCCTTATTTATCCTCAGAGTACACTTTATCAATTTGCATAGAGAAAGGTACACAATAATGGGTTTGATACTGTACTTTGGGGGTATACAGAAATGTGTTATATCATGTTTATGAAGCAGCATATTAATTATGAAATTATACAACATATTGAGAACATATCACATTATACCCTTTAAAGATTAGGCCCTCAGTCCATTTTTTTTTTTAATGTTTTATTTATTTCTAGGAGAGAGAGAGACAGCGCGAGCAGGGAAGGGTCAGAGAGAGAGGGAGTCACAGACTGAAACAGGCTCCAGGCTCCGAGCTGGCAGTCAGCACAGAGCCCGACGCGGGGCTCGAACCCACGAACCGCGAGATCATGACCCAAGCGAAAGTCGGACGCTTAACCGACTAAGCCATCCAGGTGCCCCAGGCCCTCAGTCCATTTGACTGACTCGGGGAACAGAGTTAGAAGCATCAGAACAGAGCTGAATGCCTGAATGAAGGAGTAGGTAGGACCCAGTAGAATGCTGGGCTTTGGGAACGAATGACATGGTTAACAGTGGTTTGACATGACGTGGATTCTTTTCTTCAGATCCAGTATGAACAGAGACTAGAGGAGCAGGAGCAACTGCTGGCCTGCAGATTGAAGGAAGCACCCCAGAGCCACCCTGACAGCTCCTCCAGGGTCGAAGCACTAGAGAAGGAGCTCGACGACATCAAGGAAGCCCACCAAATCACTGTGAGAAAACTTGAAGCTCAAATAGACATTCTTAAATACCAAAATGCTGAATTGCAACTCAAGAACAGTGATAAAGATGATAATGATTTCCAGTCTATAGAATTCCAGGTAGAACAGGCTCATGCTAAAGCTAAACTGGTGAGACTCAATGAGGAGCTGGCTGCGAAGGGAAGAGAAATACAAGACCTTTCGAAAACTGTGGAGAGGCTTCAGAAGGAGAGAAGGGTGATGCTGTCTAATCAGAACTCTAAAGGTAGAGAGGAGGTGACTGCAAAAAGGGGGAAGAAAGATGCTTTGCACTCAGGTAAAGGAAGTGCTCACTCATTCCCTGGAACCCTAGATGGCAAGCTTTACCAACCACATACTTTTACTGATTCCCGTGTTTCAGACGTTTTACAAGAAAACTGCACATTGAAAAACGAACTAGAGAGATTAATTGCAGAGAGGAATGAGCTAAAGATGAAATCTGAAGCAGCGGTGGCCCAATTTGAAAATTCCATGAAAAGGTAAAATGTAAATATGTAAATATATGGGGATATAAAAATATAAAAGCATCAAAATTATAAGATGTATTTCCTCTAGATGATCAATTTTACCCTGAACTGAATTCATCACCAAATTTTAAGAAGTTGCGTTACATTGCTGAGCAAAGATCTCTTTCAGAGTAGGATCCTCTACCTGTTGGAAGCCAGATCCTGATAAGCCTGAATCTCTGTGAGCCCACATCATGTGCTTGGGCTGACTGATGTTGTCTTTCCACATTTTTCCAGATGGGGTTAATAAGCTGACCCACTGGGCCTTCTTATAAATGAAGGTCATCATTTATGACCACCATAGGCAGAGTGCAGCAAACTGCTATTGTTAAAAGTAGTTGACATTCTAATAGGAAAGGTCTGCTTTTCCAAAATAACTCTTCAGATTAACCTCTTCATGCCTTGAAGAACCTTTGTGCTTATCCCTTTCCTTCTTAGAGTCACCAGGTACTGTCTACTCTCTTTCCTCTGAGCCTTCTAACATGCACACATACTTTTCTTCGTCATCAAACCAAATGTCTATTCCTCTTTCTGTCTATTGGGACCAGTTTTCCGCAAGTAGAGTCTTTTTTTTTATTTAATGTTTTATTAATGTGAGAGAGAGAGAGAGCGAGCACAAGTGGGGGAGGAACTGAGAGAGAGGAAGACACAGAATCTGAAGCAGGCTCCAGGCTCTGAGCTGTCAGCACAGAGCCCCATGTGAGGCTCGAACTCACAAACAGTGAGATCATGACCTGAGCTGAAGTCAGACGCTTAACCGACTGATCCACCTAGATACCCACAAATAGAGTCTTTATATGCACCTCACTTCCTCTTCACTGGGATGCTTATCCTTACTGCTCTTTTAAATCTGATCTCTCAGTAGGTCCTTTGCTAGTCCAGTGGTGTTTTCTCCATTTTCATTTTCCTTGACTTTGTTCTTTCTTGAAATGGTTTCCTCCCATAACCTCCATGACTCACACTAGGGAGTGTGACTAGTCTCCTCTTCCATTCCTTTAACTGACTCCTGACTCCTCTTCATTCTCCTTCCACGAAAACAAGACTTCTACCAGGGTTTATTTTCAGATTTCTGTTTATTCTCTGTTCCTTCTTCACTTGCTAAATTCATCTATAATTATGGCTTCTATGAACCATGACTCTGACTTACTTTTCAAGGCTGTTTTCTTCCCTGAACTCAGATGTTAAATCTACTATTTTTTGGATTGTTCCTCTCAAATTTTATTCCTTTTTTTAATCTATAAACTGGTCCCCCTCACAGCTTCCTCTTCTCCATCTAGCACCATATTTTTTCAATTCTCAAGTCCAGCTTTTACCACCTTTATTTTTTGGGCTCACAGTTTATGGGGTGGTTCCTTATAAACAGGTCTCCTTTCACTTTCTACCTTACTGTAGGGCAGCCTTACCTGCTTTACTACATCTTCCCACCCTGATATCCCTGATTTTAGTTTTCGTCTCCCCTGTTTTGCTTAAAAACCATTAATATTCTCAATATCCCTGTATTTGAGCTACTCTGCCCTCCACTGACTCCCAGATTCCTGAAGTATCACGACTTATTCCATGTGGCTTTTCAAGTGCCATCACCATTACAAGACTTCTCTGTGGACCTGACCTGCTAAAGGTCTTTACTGTCTTTGACTCATTCATGTTTCAAGTGCTATGTCTTCCACAAAATATCTCCTAGAGCCTCCCAGGAAATGTTCTGCTCTCATTTCCAACTCCTCCTTAACTTATGTACCAAGAGCCAGTATTAAGTATCAACAGAACACTAATCATACAGTGCCTTGTAACTCCCTGAGAACTGTTGTAAGGTTATACTTCCTTTGCAGCCTGGTATAGGAGAAGAGTGAGCATAGCAAGCACCAGACACATGCCTATTGAATGATCGATCACAGCCATATCTGAATGAATCATCATGGCAACCATAATGCTTCAGAATGGAAACCTTGTCTCTTTAGTCCTCAGTGTGATAATAGAATTGAAGCTATTTGGAAAGAATTGCATTCTTTCCTAGAAATTATTTAAAATTGAAATTTATCCTATAAATTTTCCTATATATAATTTGTAGTTTTTTAGTATTGCTAATCTGTTTTTCACACAGCTCTGGGCCTGAGAAGTAAAGAATAACCTTTCCTAATCCCAGATTTAGGCCATTGGGTTGTTTTGGGGGTTTTTGTTGTTGTTGTTGTTACTTTAGTTCTTTCATTCTTTTACTTAGTTTTACTTCAGTTACTTTATGCTATGTCATAAGTGCTTTAGATTTTTATGCTTTTTCATACTATTGAGAAATGAAGAAATATTCATATAGTCAACTAAGCAATTGATAAACGTGTTTATAGCAACAGTGATTCAGTAAATATCTGCTCTGAATAAAATCCTATCATTTTTTAAGAACTTCCAATAAGAGAGAAAATATTTATCTGTAAGAAGTGTATCATCTTTATCAGAACTTTACCATTTATTAAACATACCATTAATTGTACCATTTAGTAACAAAACTATCTTTAATGTATAAATATTGTCACAGAGACAAATCAGTAGTCTCTCACATTTAATGATCCAAATTTTCAGGGTCCTAAAGAATTACTGTAAAGATTATTTTATTTATGTGACATGGCAGCTAGCCCTGGAGTTATTATGCATGGACCAAATGCTGGTGAAAGTTGCCTAGAGACAAAGAAATTGGAAATTCTAAAAGGAATTGTGACTACCCGAATAGGAATCTGGGCAAAAAAATCTGAGTTTATCTTAAAAGATAAAATGTTTTCAGTGCCTGGTGGCTCAGTCAGTTAAGCAGCCGACTTCAGCTCAGGTCATGATCTCCTAGTTTGTGGGCTCGAGCCCCGCATACAGAAGCCTGGAGCCTGCTTTGGATTCTGTGTCTCCCACTCTCTCTGCCCCTTTCCTGCTCGCACTCAGTGTTTCTCTCAAAAGTAAATAAATGAACAAAAAAAGATAAAATGTTGGGCCCTTGCTTTAAATCCAGACAGAACATTTAGAACCTTCAATTCTGCCAGAAAGTACAGCCCCAGGCTACGGGTCCAGTGGAGGGCCCACATACTGAGGCCCAACTTTCTGCTGGGCTTGAACCCCAGCTCTGCAACTTTCTAATCTGAATTCTAGAGACGTCACTCTTTCCAAAATTCAAATTTGTCCTTATAAATAAATAATAAATAAAGTTATTATTCAGTAAATAATAGTGAGCTCATGGTGTGGTTGTAAGAACTCACAAGAAATACAGTATAAAGCACTTGACAAAGTGCAGTAAGTAATGGTGCACTCTCCCTATGCCTCTTTAATTTCTAAGCTTCCTATACTATTTTTATGCTAACTCTGAGTTGAAGAGCTCTTTTTATGTATGATGTTGTTTCATTGCTCTGCAGGGTCAAGGAAGATACTGCAACACACATTGCATCTCTCAAAGCATCTCATCAGAGAGAAGTAGAGAAACTCCTTTGCCAAAATGCAGTAGAAAATTCTTCTTCCAAAGTAGCTGAACTAAATCGTAAAATAGCAACCCAAGAGGTAGACAACTTTAATGAACTCTCCTTGGCTTAAAATTTATTTTTTTCAGGACTGTTAACAGAACATTATTTAATTTAGAAATATTTAACTTTACTTTTTAGAAATAAGAAATTATTGATTTTTTAATAGAAGATGCCATTATCATTTAACTATTCTACTTTAAAATTATTCTAAATAAGTGGTTTCACAGTTTTGTCCCTATATTTCTAAATAGTTCTTCTCCTAAGTCATTTGTAACAAATGGTAGAAGTATGATCAGTCACATTTTTTGATTGAGACCTGAGTACTTGAATGTTGAATCGTCTCCCTCTACCCAAATCCCAGCTGACAAGTAATTAGCCTAGTCATTCTCTTGCCCATTTATCTTTCATTCATTAAACCAATAATGACTCAGGGTCTACAGGCAGTCAGGTACTAGGGATAAAATAATGAACAGAGAGCTGCACACAGCTGTAGCTGTTATGAAACAGTCTTCTTAGAAGTATGACAGAGTATGCTGAAAGCTCATCCACATTTTTTAAAAAGTGTATCGTCCTTTTTGGTTAGTATGTATATCTGCAAGGAATATCTATGATTATCTACTGTGGTGTTAGCAAGTTGAACAAACAGCACTGAAACAGAATTTGTACCTGCAACTTACTTTCAAATGGTGTATCCCAGAAAAAGAAAGAAAATGTTTTAATATTTCAATGAGAAAGATTTGAAGTATTTTAAAAAATTTTTTTTAACGTTTATTTTTGAGAGAGAGAGAGAGTGTGTGAGCAGGGGAAGGGTAGAGAGAGGAAGAGACAGAATCGGAAGCAGGCTCCAGGCTCTGAGCTGTCAGCACAGAGCCCAACACGAGGCTTGAACCCATGAACAGTGACATCATGACCTGAGCCGAGGTCAGATGCTTAACCGACTGAGCCACCCAGGTGCCCCCTAAAGTGCTTTTCAAAAGTAATCATTGTACAGCAGTTGCAGATAACTTCTCTGGCTTTTTTCCTCCCATAAGAGTAGGGTGTCAGTGGGCAGTATAAACATTATATCAAGTTATTATGTATTATGTAGTTGCTAGAGGTGGGAAAAGTGGTGTCATTATGCCACAGTGCCTACTTTAGTGTTACTTTCCCAGGGTTCTAAATGTAATATTGTAAGTTATGAGTTAAATGGAATTTGGCATAGTCTGATGGTAGAAACAGTAAAAGTAAAGCATTGGAGATAATAGATGCATATTTTTCCTAAGTTTTCAGATCCTTGATGAAAGTATTTCAGTTTGCCAAAAAATAAAAGCATGACATTTATTTCATGCTTATTAATAGGCTTGTGCTGTCTTTATTTTGTCAGTAGCTCTTTAATAAAAACCATTATTCTACTTAATTACAAAGTAATAAGGACAGTATTGGCTACTAGCTTCAAAATGCTTAGACTTACAGAGGTTTATTTTAAAAGGTATTTTTCAGGCCTTCAGAAGAAAAGTATTAGAGATAAAGAAGCCAAGTAGTTACATAGCCATTATTTGTCATATGTGTGATGCTTTATATTAAACATTGAAAGAAACAAAATAATGAATGTATTCAGTAAGCTTAATTTATTCAATGAACTTAATTCCTATGGCACTTTATTTTTATGTTAGATTTGGTAATTTAAAAATACTGAGTTTTTTAGTAAAAAAAGTCATTAGTTGGTTTTCTAATATTTTCCAAATAATGTTTGAGGAAGAGTTCTATTAACTCAGTACTTCTAACATAATTTCCTAGGTACTTATAAAACATTTCCAAAATCAAGTTAATGAACTGCAGAGTAAACAGGAGTCTCTTGTAGTTTCTCAAGTTCGAGAAGAAGTCTTGCAGAAAGAGGTAAGAAATAACAAAAATGTTGGACTAAGAAAAGCTTTTCTTAGCCATTTCAATCATATTCTTATTTTTTGTATTAAATTTTTAACTTAAATGTACAAATGGAAATAACCTGAAAGTATCACATCAAAAAGATATTAATAACTTGTTTATGGTAAGTCTGCTTTCCCTAGATGAAACTCTTCAAATAGTAAGTAAGTTTCTTATATATTTGTATTTGATGTTGAGATTTTCCTGGGCAGTGAGGAAATAGGAAGAGAGAGTATTTGGTTCTTTTGATTGTTTGAGGAGGTAAAATTGGATGGTTAAGCCATCTCTGCATTTCTGCCATCTGGTCCTGGACTATTCTCTTTTGGGAGATTTTTTATTATGTATACAATCTCCTTAGTAGTAATTGACCTGTTCAGATTTTGGGGTTTTTTTCCCTAATTTAGTCTTGTTATGTTGTATTTGTCGAAGAATTTTTCCATTTCTTCTTTGTTGTCCAGTTTGTTGGCATATAGTTCATAGTAGCCTTTTGTGATCTTCTGTATTTCCATTTATCTCTTGTAAAAAGTCTCCGTTATCATTTATAATTTCATTGATTTGAGTCCTCATTTTCCTTGGTTAATCTAGCCAAAGATTTGCCAATTTTGTCTATACTTTCAAAGAACCAATCTTAGTTTTGTTCATCTTTTCTATTGTTTCCCCGTTCTTGGTTTTGTTCATTTCTGCTCTAATTTTTATTATTCCCTTCTCTCTTCTACCTGTGGGCTCAGTTTATTATTCTTTTTCTGGTTCCGTAAGGTGTAAACTTAGATTGTTTATTTTAGATCTTCTTGTTTCTTAATGTATGTGTTAATTGCTGTGAACTTCCCTCTTAGAGTTGCTTTTGCTACATCCCATACATTTTGGTTTGTTGTGTTTCCATTTTTGTTTGTCTCAAGATACATTATTTCCCCTTTGATTTCTTCTTTGACCCATTAGTTGTTAAAAGTCATTTTTAATTTACATGTATTCATGAGTTTTCCAGTTTTCCTTATCACTACTGATTTTTAATTCCATGCCATTGTGGTCAGAGAATATACTTGGTATGATTTTAGTCTTCTTGAATTTGCTAAGATTTATTTAGTGGCCTAACATATCATCTGTCCTTGAAAATATTCCATGTGCACTTAAGAAGAATGTTTATTCTGCTGTTACCAGATTCAGTGTTGTGTATGTGTCTGTTATAGCCATTTGATCTATGGTGTTGTTCAAATTTGCTATTATTCACTGCCTAGATGTTTTATGTGTTGTTGAGAGTGGGGTATGAAGTCCCCAACTGTTATTGTCTTGCTGTTTATTTCATCTTCTGGCTATGCTACTTAGCTCTCTAAAGTTGAATGCATAAATATGCAATTGCTATGTCATCTTTCTTCTTGGATTGATGTTGACCTCTATCATTATTTGTGTTAGATATATGACCACATATCATTATGTAATGACCTTTCTTTTGTCTCTTTTTACCATTTTAAAATCTATTTTGTTTGATATAAATATAGCTACCCCTGCTTTCTTTTGAATACCGTTTGTTTGGAATTTTTTTCATCTTTTTACTGTCATCTCTGTGTGCCTTTAAGAAGACTAAGGTGAGTCTCTTGTAGGTAATATATCATTAGGTCTTATTCATCCATTCAGCCACTGTTTGTTGATTGCAGAATTTAATGCATTTACATTTAAAGTAGTTATTGATAGGTAATGACTTATTATCATTTTGTTGATTATTTTCTGGTTGTTCTGTAGGTCCATTTTTCCTTGTTTCATATCCTGGTGTCTTTTTTGTGTTTTGATGTCTTTTGCTGTCAATATGCTTTAACTTCTCATTTTTTGCAAATACTATAGATTTTTCTCTGATGGTTACCATGAGGCTTACATAAAATATCTTCAAATTATAATACCCTATTTTAAATTGATAACTTGAATAAAATTCCTAAACTTAAAATTTTCTCCTTTCCCTCACATTTTAGGTCATTCATGTTACAGTTTACATGTATTCTATATTGTATTATTTATAGCAGATTATTATAGTTACAGTTATTTGTCTTTTAACTTTTAAACTACAGTTGTATGTGGATTACACACCACTGTTATGGTTATACAATCTAACTTTGGTTATATATTTACCACTACCTTCTTATGTTTGTTTTTACAATGTTAATTACTGTTCTTTTATTTATACTTAAAGAACTCCTATTAGCATTTTTTTGAGGCAGGTCTAGGAGTGAAGAACTCTCTCAGCTTTTATTTGTTCAAGAAAGTCAGTTTCAGCCATTATTGCTTTAAAAATACTCTGTCCTTTTCTCTTGTTGTGGAATTACCATAATACAGATACTACTTGTTTTGGTTATGTCCCATAAGTCTCATAGGCTTTTTCATTCTTTTTGCTCTTTTGACTGTGTAATTTTAAATGACTTGTCTTCTAGATCACTGGCTTTCTTCTGTATAATTAAGTCTCTTTGAACTCATCTATACAGGCACTGTATTTTTCATCTCTGGGATTTCTGTTTTGGGGTATTTTTTTCATGGTTTTTATTTCTTTGTTGAACTTCTTGTTTTGTTCATGCCTTGTTTTCCTTCTTTAGTTGTATGTTCTTGTAGTTCTCTAAACTTTTTAAAGAGGATTATTCTGAATTTTTTGATCATGGAGTTCATAGATCTCTTTCTTTAGGGTCAGTTTGTTGGAGCTTTCTTGGGTTTGTTTTTGGTGGCATCAGATTGTCAGATCCTTGATTCCTTTGGTTGGTGTCTGTGTATTTGAATAAGTAGTCTCCTCTTCCAGACTTTACGGGTTCACTTTGGTAGAAACAGTTTTCAGCAGTCAGTGCAGTTTGGGTTTCTGGATGCGTCTGGTGGTGATGTCCTTGGGCAGGTGGGGCTTACTGTCAGGGTCAGTTTTTGGCCAAGGCTACTGCCTAAGCTCTGAGGTCGGGAGTGGGGAGGTGTCACTGGTTGAATATAATTGTATAGAAATTTTGGCTTGGTTTCCTGCCTAAGCAAGTCTGTAGGATAGACTCTGTGTTTGCCCTCATTCTCTGATAAGGTCTTTATTAGACTCTTGGGACTCAGCAGCACATGGGGCCATGAATTAGCTTCTCTGTCCTGGTGGAATAACAGGATAGGCCCCAGGGCCTGCTGAGTTCATTGTCTGGGCACACAAATCAGGCAGGATTGTATACTGAATTCTCTGGCTGTCCAGGCCACTGATTTTGCTCTGTAGATGAGGAGAGCCATGGCTATGCTTTCTGTCCAAGTACCACTGTATGCAAGGCTCTTGGGGGGTATTCTGCAGCTTCCCATGTTCTGTGGTTAGGTTCCTTGATTGAACAGCTGGAAAGTTGTATTCACCAGTGGACAGAGCTTCAAATTAGTTTCCTGGCCCAGGAGCAATGGAAGAAACTGCTCCAGTCCCAGTAAAGCCAGTAAGGCTTTTTGACTGTCGTCTTGACTCAAGCCAACCAGTGCCCCAGGTTCCCTGGCTGAATAGGCCATTGGCTTTGCAGACTGTCAGCTCTGACTGCTGGCCTCTGCTCTGGATTGCTGGGCTACCCAGCTTTTCTGGTGTCCTGGTCATGCAACACTGCGATCTTCACTCAGCAGTGAGCCAAAGTGTGGCTTAGCTTCTCTGCCTGAGTGGGTGCAGTCCCTGCTTGAGGACTGGCAGATCTTTCTGTCTGAGGACCTGAGTCAGGCAGACCTGCACCCCACCAAGTTCCATGGTCAGACTATACCACCAACTTGGATCTATAGATGAGCAAAGCTGCTGGTTGGGATTACTACTTGGGCACTGCAAGTATGAACTCAGTCTGCCAAGATCTACTCGCCAGTTGTTACAAGCCCTTCCCCACATCTCCATCACAATCAGATTCCTAGTGATTAGTCCCCATGGGATAAGGCCGTTGTGGGGGCTCCCAAGAAGTGACCCATAACATTGGGGGAGCTGGATGTCCAACGTAGGCTCTCTCTTCCCATGAAGGAATGGTAGTCTCAGGGGAGACCTCTTCATGTTGTGCTGCCTGGGCCCAAGGGAGGAGCAATGCAGCCAGCAGACAGCCATTCCACTCACCCTTAATGTAGTCTGTCTTGGTCTCTATGATTCAGAGGGGTGCTTCAGCCTCACCCTCGTCTTCTATCATTCTCTCAGTTGCATCTAGTCCATGAATAATTATGTTCTTATGAGGGGGAACAGCATCAGGAACTTCCTATGTTACCACCTTGATGACATCACTCTTTCTGTCAGTATATATCTTTATTAATACTTCTTTTATATTACTTTATGATAGTCAAAATAATAGTGATAGTTCTCATTTATTAAGTAGTATGTACCAATCACTATGATAAGTCCTCTGTGTAGTTTTCACCATAACCCACAAGGGTAGGTACTATTATTTCTATTTTATAGATGAAGATTGATGCTAAGAAAAATAAAATAAGTTGCCTCAGGTTACTAAGCAACATGTGTCAGCACCAGAACCCAAGACCTCTTATTCCAGGTCACGGGCTCTTACTTACGATTTTACTAATGCCATATTTCTGGACATCAGGTATTTACCAGTTTTTTTTCCATAGTATTCAAGAAGCAGGAGTAACTTTTGATCATTAATCTTATGTATCCAGGTACTCCCATAGGATAAATTCACTAAAATACAAGGATTTAAAAATATACACATTCATTTTAATTATACTCTTAAAGGTGCTTTTAAGTAGGCACTGATTAAGGGAAATTTTTCCTACTTTCTGTCTGGATACAAATTTCTAAATTTATAAAATTTATAAAGTAATGTTTAATCATTGGTGAATTCGTTAATTCATGAATAACTATTAAACACCTATGCTATGGCATGCTTTATGTGCTAGGAATACTGAGAACAAAATAGAAAAATCTCTGGTCTTATGGAGCTTACATTTTATAAAACTTGATAAAATTAACTAAGGCAATATCTGTAAAGAACTTAGCATAGCACCTAGCACATGATAGTGTCATGACTCTACTAATTATCCTTTAAGACTTTATTCAGACTCAGCTGCCTCTGGTTAAGAGTTCTGCAACCTAGCTATGCTTCCGGTTAGATAGTCCCCACTCCTCACCTTACTGCCACTTGGTCATCTCTCCATACAACACACCATATTAGAATTCTCATTCACTTGACTGCTGCTTTCACTAGACCAGAACATCCCAGCTGGTGTAGCAGGAATAGGTTCCCTGTGAATCATAAGACTGGAAATGTCTCATTATAAACTGAAAATCACTTTTCAGTAATTAAGTTTACAGAAGTTAAAGTGATATTTGACCATTGTGTATATGACACTGCCTCTTACAGTTTTCTTAGTTCAGCAATCACTGGTTTTGTTTTATAATTTTTAGTAATCATTGTTTTAACATATAAGATTTTATGCCCAGCACTCATCACTACAGCATGTTCTATAGTCTCTCTCCCTAACCTTTCTGCAATTCATCCCAGATGAAGTCTGCAAATCTCTGTGGTCACTGGTGATATCCCATCAATATTCACACATTTAAATATTTAGATTTATTTAGGTTTGTTTTTTCACATTTGAAACTACTTTAGGAAGAACATAGGGGTTTGGGGAGGGGTTGGGTCTTTTTGTAGTGTTACTGATGTTGTTATTATCAGGTGCTGGGTGTTTCCATGGGAAACTTGGTTGAATTTGTTAATTTTAGCCAGTTTTACTTGTTTTACTTGTTAATTGCCTTTTGATACTAACAGGAAATTATCATAAGTATATGGTATAAAGCAAATGCAGTTGTCTCACCAAGCCCAATATAAAACTATCTCAGAGCCCCTCTATTTTACTGACTGGCACCATGAAAATATCACCATTTTCTCTGTGGACCATGGTATGAAAAAGGAGGTACCACTCTAGACTGTAACCTCCATGACTGGGTCATCTCTGTATCCTCAAGACCTTAGATAACCGCTAGCACAGAAAGAGTTCAGTATATTCTCTTTTATAAACATAAATGTATTTGTGGAATGAATTATTGTAAATTATAAAGTGATAAGAGCCATAAGAGGATTACAAATAGAATTATAGGTAGTTGACAAAAGGATTCATATTTACTGAACACCCTGTGTGTTGGATGCTATACTGAGTAGGGTGCTTTAAATGTATGATTAATCATAAAAGTAATCAGCCTTGTTGAATACTTTGTAGCAAAGCTGAATGTACCACAGACAGTACCCACCTTCATTTTGAATGCTGTAATCAGCCTGGCATACATGGGAGGCAATGATCCAATCATCTGGGTTGTGAGGTCACTTCAGAGCTAAAATGAGCCTTTTCTTCCTAGACATAGGGAATTTAAGCCATTAATTGTTCTAACAACTCAAGATACCTTTCTTATTAACAAGAAGCCTCTTCCCTAGAGACATTTTATACAAAGAAAATGTGGTGAATGTTCTTAAGACATTCTGGTAAAAATAAATGATTTTTCTTGTTACCAGTTTTTCATTTACTTCATACCTCAATTTTAGATTACAAAACTCCTAGAAGAATTAAGAGAAGCCAGAGAAAACCATACCCCAGAGATGAAACATTTCATGGGATTAGAAAAGAAAATTAAACAGTTGGAAATGAGGCATGAGCAAAGAGAGCAGGAACTTCAGCAGGTAAAGTAGTAAATCATATTTACATGTTTGTATAGCTCTTCAGTTTTAAGTACCTCTAGTTTGCTGGAGTTTTGCCATCAGTAGCAAAAAAGTGTTTCATTGCATATTGATCTTATTAAGAATAAATACAGCATTTAAGAGCACATAGGACTTTAAATTTCAAATACCTGAAGTTTGGTTTTCCTTATCTCTGGAATAATAGAGAACCAACTTATATCATATTGTTAATTATTGATGGCTGCCTAAAGTGTTAGGCATTTTACCCAGGGAATGAGTCTTTGGAAGCCATATTCTGTATTCCAGCCATTTCATATTTGTAAGAAATGTTTGTGAGAAATAGTAATATTAAAATGTAATCATTTAAAATATTATATGCCTAGTACTAGTAATATCACAATTACTACAGCTAATGATGGATAAATAGAAATTAAAAATGGCAGAAGTAAGGGCACAGTGTTTTTAGGCATTAGCCTTTCTGCTGCTGTTTAGCTTTTCTTGAACAGTATATTGGTCTGCTTGAACTGCTGCAACAAAATACCGTAAATTGGGTTGCTTAAAAAATAAATTGATTTTCTCACAGTTCTGGAGGCCAGAAGTCTAAGATTAAATGTCCATCTGATTCATTATGGTGAGCACGCTTTACCTGGCTTGCAGAGGGCCTTTCCTCAATTTTAGACCAGATATACTTAACAGCTATTGGATGTAATGGGCTGTATATAGCAGTAGCACATACACTCTTTTCAAGTGCATATGGACTAATCTTTAGGATAGATCACATTAGACCACAAAATAAGCTTTGGAATATTAAGAACTTTGAAATCAAAGTAAGCATCTTCTTCAACCATGATGGTCTGAAACTACAAATCAATTGCAAAAATAAAAGAAATAGAACATAAATACATGGAGACTAATCAAGATGCTACTAAATAACCAATAGGTCAATGAAGAAATCATAGCAGAAATTTAAAAATACCTTGAGACAAATGAAAATGGAAACACAGTATTCCAAAATCTTTTAGACACAGCAAAAGCAGTTCTATGAGGGGAATTTTTTTTTTTTTTTACAGCTATACAGGTCTACCTCAACAAAGAAGAAAAATCTCAAACAATCTAACATTACACATAAAGGAACTAAAACCAACAAAGCTCAAAGGTAGAAAAGGAAGGACATAACAAAGATCAGGACAGAAATAATGTAATAGAAAAAAATAGGGAAGATCAGTGAACCTAAGAGCTGGTTCTTTGAAAGATAAAACTGATAAGCCTATAGCCAGAATCCTCAAGGAAATGAGAAGACTTCAATAAATAAAGA
The DNA here is from genome assembly GCF_008692635.1 of Crocuta crocuta. Classification (NCBI taxonomy): domain Eukaryota; kingdom Metazoa; phylum Chordata; class Mammalia; order Carnivora; family Hyaenidae; genus Crocuta; species Crocuta crocuta. The sequence continues at coordinate 6,090,472 of NW_027551567.1, forward strand.
AATGAAAAAGGGAGAGTTATAACCACCACAGAAATACAAAGGATTATAAAAGACTACAGTGAAAGATTATATGCCAACAAATTGAACAACCTAGAAGAAAAGGATTTTTGTAAATATATAATCTTCCATGATTGAATCAGGAAGAAATAGAAAATCTAAACAAACAAACTAATTACTAGTAACAATTGAACTGGTGGGGCAGAGGTGGCTCAATCAGTTTTATGTCTGACTCTTGGTTTCTGCTCGGGTCATGATCCCAGGATCATGGGAGCAAGCCCCATATGGAGCTCCATGCTGAGCGTGGAACCTGATTAATGTGGTCTCTCTCTTTCCCTCAGCCTCTCTCCCCAAGTTGTTCTCTAAAAATAAAATAAAAAAAAAAAAAAAAACAATACAACAACAAAATTGGTAATCAAAAACTCCCAGCAAAGAAAAATCTAGGACCAGATGGCTTTAAATGTTTGGAAGAATTCACATGTAAAGAAGAATTAACACCAATCCTCCTCAAAATAACCCCCATCACCCCCCCCCCAAAAAAAAAAAAAACACTGAAGAGGAGGGAATGTTTTCAGATTTCTTCTGTAAGGCCAATGTTACCCTACCAACAACAGAGACACTGCAAAAAAAGAAAATTACAGAAAGAAGAAAATTCCCTGATGAACATAGATGTAAAAATCCTTAACAAAATATTAGCAAACTGAATTCAAAAATACATTAAAAGGATCATTCACCATAGTGTGGTGGGATTTATTCCAAGGATACAAGGATGGTTGAGTGTCTTCAAAACAATACCACATTAACAACATGAAAGATAAAAATCATATGATGATTTCAGTAGATGCAAAAAAGCCTTTGACAAATTTCAGCATACATTCATAATAAAAATGCTCAGAATACTGGGTATAGATGGAACATAAGAACGGCCACATAGGACAAACCCACAGTGGATATTAAACTCCTCGGTGAAAAACTAAAAAGTTAGCTTTTTCATTATTGTCAGGAACAAGGATGTCCACCCTCACCACTTTTACTCCAAGCTAGTACCACAGGTCATAGCCACAACAACCAGGCAAGAAATAAAAAGCATGCAAATTGATAAGGATGAATTATCATTGTCACTATTTACAGATAACACTGATAATGTATATAGAAAACCATAAAAATTCCACCAAAAATCTATTAGAATAAATTAATTCAGTAAAGTTGCAGGATACAAAATTAATATACAGACATCTGTTGCATTTCTGTACACTAACAACCAGCAAAAAGAAATTAAGACCATCACTTTATAACTGCATCATAAATAAGAACATACATAAGAATAAGTTTAAGAGTTAAGAGCCCTGTCCTCTGAAAACTGTAATACATAGAGAAAAGAATTTGAAGATAACACAATGAATGGAAAGATACACATGGATTGGAGGAATACTATTCAAATGTTCATACTACCCAAAGAAATCTGCAGATGGCGTGCAGTCCCTCTCAAAATAGCAATAGTAGCATTTTTCATAGAACTAGAATATTCATAAAGTTGATATGTAATCACAAAAGACTCCAAATAGTCAAAGCAGTCTTGAGAAAGAACAAAGCTGTAGGCATCACACTGCCAGTTTTCCAACAGTATTACAAAACTATAACAATGAAAACACTATGGTACTGGCGTGAAAATAGACACACAGATCAATGGAACAGAATAGAAAACTCAGAAATGAACCCACGCTTATATGTCTATGACAAAGGAGACAAGAATATGCAGTGAGGGTAAGATCATCTCTTTAATAAGTGGTGCTGGGAAAACTAGACAGCTGCATCCAAAAGAATATAAGATGACCACTATCTTACGCCATATATTAAAAAAACAAACAAACCTCAAAATGTATTAAAGACCTGAGTGTGAGACCTGAAACCATAAAACTATTTTAAAAAACAGTAAACTCTTGGAAATTGGTCTTGGCAATGTTTTGGGGGGATAGGTCTCCTCAGACAAGGAGAACAAAAGCAAAAATAAACCATTGGACTTCATCAAACTGCACATGGGGCACCTGAGTGGTTCAGCTGGTTAAGCATCCAACTTTCATTTAGGTCACGATCTCATGGCTTCTGAGTTCGAGCCCCGCATCAGGCTTTCTGTCACCGCAGAGCCCACTTTGGATCCTCTGTCTCCCTCTCTCTTTGCCCCTCCCCCAACGTGTGCTCTGTCAAGAATAGGTATTTTAAAAAGTAATTTAAAAAAAATTAAAAGTGGGGCACTGGGTGGCTCAGTCAGTTAAGCGTACGACTTCGGCTCAGGTCATGATCTCACGGTTTATGAGTTCAAGCCCCGTGTCGGCCTCTGTGCTGACAGCTAGCTCAGAGCCTGGAGCCTGCTTCAGAGTCTGTATCTCCCTCTGTCTCTCTGATCCTCCCCTGCTCACGCTGTCTCTGTCTCTCTCAGAAATAAACAAACATTAAAAAACTTTTTAATAAAATTAAAAGCTTTTGCACAGGAAGGAAAACAAAATGAAAAGAAAGCCTATTGAATGCAAGAAGGTATTTGCAAATGATATATCCAGTAAAGGGTTGATATCCACAACAAATAAAGCACTCCTAACTCAACACCAAAAAAATCTAATTTAAAAATGAGCAGTAGACCTGAATATTTTTATAAAGACATATAGATGACCAACAAACACATGAAAATATGCTCAACCTCACTAATCAGGAAAATGCAAATGAAAAGTACAATGAGATATCACCTACTGTCAGGATGGATACTGTAAAAAATACAAGGGATAATAGGTGTTGCTGAAGATGTGAAGAAAAAGCAACCCTCATGCACTATTGGTGGGAATATATGTTGTTCCCTTCATGATGTAAAACAATATGAAAGTTCCTCAAAAAATTAAAAATAGAAGTACCATACTATTCAGCAATTCACTTCTGGTATTTACCTAAAGGAAATGAAACCACATTCAAAAAATATATATATACACCTCTGTGTTTGTTGCACCATTATTTACAATAGCCATGATATGGAAACAACCTAAGGTCCATCAATAGATGAGTAGGAAAAAGTGTGCTATGTATGCACATGTGTTTGTGTGGAATATACATATAGTGGGATATTACTCATCAGTAAAGAAGAATGGAACTTTGCCATTTGCTGCAACATGGATGGGATTAGAGGGTATTATTCTAAGTGAAATAAGTCTGAGAAAGACAAATACTGTATGATTTCACTCACATGTGGGATATAAAAACAAAACAGACTCATAAATACAGAGAACAAATTGCTAGTTGCCAGAGGTGAGATTGATGGGGGAATAGGAGAAATAGGTGAAGGAGACTAAGAGACACAAACTTCCAGTTACAAAATAAATAAGTCACAAATATTTAAAGTATAGTGAAGGGGAATATAGGTAATAATACTGTAGTATTATTATATAGTGGCAGATAGTAACTATAATTGTAATGAGCATTTTGTAATGTAAATATTAAATACTATGTTGTATATCTGAAACTATATTGTACGTCAACTACAAAGCAAAAAATAAAGTCAGTTAGTCTAAATATACTACTAAGACATCACATTACAAAGAAAGAGCACATAAAGAAAGGAATAGAAGAACTACAGAATACCCAGAAAATAACAGAATGTAAATATACACTCATCAATAATTCCTTTAAATGAAAATAGACTAAATTCTCCCATGAAAAGGTATAGGTAACTAAATAGATTTAAAAAAGAAAGCAGTGCGGGGGGCATCTGTATGCTGTCTACTAAAGATGCACTTCATGTAAGAAAACAGACTCAAAGTGAAGGAAGGGTAAAAGGTATTTCATACAAATGGGAACCAATAGGAAGCTTTGCTAACTATATCAGATAAAACTGACTATAAAACAAACTGTAATAAACAAAAGTCATTTCATAGTGATAAAGGAGTGATCAAATATAACACTAGCAAATATTATGAATGCACCATAGAAGCACTTAAATACATAAATGAAATTCTAACAAACCTAAAGGGAGAAAGAGCAATACAAAAATAGTAGAGAACTTTTGTGGGTTTTTTTTGTTTTTGTTGTTGTTGTTTTAGTTTTAATTAAATTCTATTTAGTTAACGTACAGTGTAATACTAGTTTTAAGTGTACAATTTAGTGATTCAACACTTACATATAGCACCTGGTGCTCATCACAACAAGTAGGGAACTTTAATACCCCACTTACATCAACAGGTGGATCATCCAGACAGAAAACTCTTTAAGGAAACATTGGCCTAAAACAATACATTATGGGTACAATGGAATTAACATATACAGAACATTTCATCCAAAAGTAAAGATATATATTTTTAAGCATATATGGAACATTTTCATTATATATTAGGATAGATCATATATTAGTCCATGAAACAAGGCTAAATAAATTTAAGATTGAAGTATCTAGCCAGTTTCCCCCAAACACAGTGGTATGAAACTAGAAATCACAAGAAAAAAAAGAATTCACAAATGTGTGTAATTAAATCACATGCTCTAAAACAATCAATATATTGGTCAAAGAACAAATCAAAAGAGAAATTTGAAAATATTTTCAGACAGTTGAAGATGGAAACACAATATACCAAAACTTAGAGGATGCAGAAAATAATTCTGAGAGAAGTTCATAGCAATAAATTCATGTATAAAGAAACAAAAAAGATTTCACATAGACAACTTTAAACCTCAAGGAACTAGAAAGAGAAGAATAAATGAAGCCCAAAGTTGGCAGAAGGAAATAACAAGAAGCAGAAATAAATGAAATAAAACTAAAAAGATCAAAGAAACTAAGAGTTGGTTCTTTTGTAAAATTAACAAGCCTTTAGATAGAATAACCAAGAAAAGAGAGAAAACTAAAATAAATGAAATCAAAATGAAAGAAGAGACATTACAACTGATAACCACAGAAATACAAAGGATAAGAGACTGGTATGAATAATTATACACCAGCAAATTGGACAATACACTCCTGGGAACATAAAACTTAACAAGAAGGCATCAGGAAGAAATAGAAAATCTGAAAAGACTGATTATCAATTCAGTTTCCTTAATAATAGTAAAAAAACCTCTCAACAAACAACATCCGGGACCAGAGGGCTTCCCTGGTGATTTCTAAAAACATTTAAAGAAGAATCAGTACCAGTCCTTTTCAAACATTTGCAAACCAACAAACAAAAAAAGAGGAGGGAATTCTTTCAAACTTATTTTGCAGGGCCAACATCACTCTGGTACCAAAACCTTGCAAGGATGCCACAAGAAAACACTGGCCAGTATCCCTCATGAACATAGATGCAGAAATCATCAACAAAATATTATCAAGTCAAATTCAGCAATACATTATAAGAGAATCATACACCATCAAGTTGGATTTATTCCAGAGATACAAAGATGGTTCCCCATCCACAAATCAGTGTGATACACCTCATTAACAAAATGAAGAGTAAAAAGCATAAGATTATCTCAATGGATACAGAAAAGGCATTTGACAAAGTTCGACATCTTTTCCTGATAGAAACTCAACAAGTGATATAGAGGGATGGTACCGCAACATAATAAAATGCACATATTAAAAAATCATAGCTATCCCCATAATCCATGGTGATAAGCTGAAAGCTTTACCTTTAAGATCACAAACAAGGTAAGGACAGCTCACTCACACCACATTTATTCAAAATAGTTTTGGAAATCTTAAGCAGAGCAATTAGTCAAGAAATAAAATGCCCCCAAATTAGAAAGGAAGAACTGGAACTACCACTTTTTGCAGATGATATGACATAATACTTAAGAAACCTTAAAGACTTTACCAAAAAACTATTAGAACTAATAAACGAATTCATTAAGGTTGCTGAATACAAAACTAATATACAGGAATCTGCTGCATTCCTATACACTAATAACAAACCAGCAGAAATTTTTTTACGTTAATTTAAAAACATTTAAATGCCATGCTCATAGATATAGACAGTAGATAGGTGCTTTCCAGAGGTAGGACTTGGGATGTAGGCAAAATGGGTATAAGGAGACAAAGGTACAAACTTCCAGCTAAAATAAATAAGTTATAGGGATGTAATATACAGTTTGGTGACTGTAGTTAATAAACTATATATTTTAAAGCTGTTAAAGAGTAGATCTCAAAAGTTCTCCTTACTAGAAAAACAAATTTTTAACTATGTATGATAATAGGTATTAGACTAATATTATGTGGTGATCTTTCTGCAGTATATGCAGATATCAATCATTGTCATACACGTGAACCTGATATAATGGTATATATTTGTACCAATACAATAAACAGAAGAAGCTAATTAAGTTCATCATCACTAGACCTACCTTAAAATAAATACTAAATGGAATTTGACAGGTGGATATAAAATGAAGCTAATTAACGTATTTAAAATGTATGAATGTTAGGTATAAAACTCACTGGAAATGGTAAATAGTCAAAATCAGATTCACTAATACTGTAGTGGTGGTTCATAATTCATTTATATCTCTAGTTTAAAAGTTAAAAACTGGGGTGCCTGGGTGGTTCAGTCAGTTAAGCGTCCAACTTCGGTTCAGGTCATGATCTCATGGTTCGTGGGTTCGAGCCCCACGTCGGGCTCTGTGCTGACAGCTAGTTTAGAGCCTGGAGCCTGTTTCAGATTCTGTATCTCCCTCTCTCTCTGACCCTCCCCTGCTCATGCTTTCTCTCTCTCTCTCTCTCTTTCTCTCTCTCTCAGAAATAAATAAAACATTAAAAAAATTTTAATAAAAAATAAAAATAAATAAAAGTTAAAAAACAAACATTAAAAAGAACCATAACTATACTAATTTGTTATTGGTTGCAAAATATAAAAAATGTTCATTTTAACATCAATCACCTAAATGGGGGAGGGGTGGAGTAAAAGTATAAAATTATCCACTTAGATTGTATATTATATTTTATGTAAGCTTCATGGTAACCAAAAAGAAAAACCTGTACCAATTACAGAAAACATTACGATAAAGGAGTCCAAGCATACCACCACAAAAAGTCATCACATCACAAAAGATGACTGCAGGAGGGAAGAAGCAGGCAACATAGGATTTACAAAGCAGCAAAAAGCAACAAAATGGCAATAGTAAATCATTATCTATCAGTAATTCCTTTAAATGTTTGTGGATTAAATACTCCATTCAAACCACACAGTTCCCAAGTGGATGAAATAGAGATCCAAACAATATGCCACCTCCAAGAGACTTTAGTTTTAAGACAGACATCATAGGCTGAATGAAGGGACAGAGAAAGGTATTTCAATCAAATGGTAACTAATAGAAATCAGGAGTAACTATAATGATGCCAGACAAAATAGATTTTAAGCTAAAAATCTCCAAAAGAGACAAAGGTAATTTTATAATGATAAAAGGGTCAATCTATCAATTAGATATATCCGTTGTAATTATTTATGCATCCAACATCAGAGCACCTATGCATAGAAAAATAAATAGCAATACAATGACATAGAAAGGATATCAATGGATATCAATGGATAGATCCATCCAATCAGTAAAGAAACAGTGGGATTTAAACAATACTACAGACAGAATGGACCTAACAGACATACACAGTACATTCCTTCCAACAGCAGCAAAATATACATTCTTCTCAAGCACTCAAGGAAAATTTTCCAGCATAGATAATATGGTAGGCCACAAAAGCCTTAGCAATTTTAAGATTGAAATCACAGCAAGTGCATTTTCTGAACACAATATTAGGAAACTAGAAGTCAACAGGAAGAAGAAAACTGGAAAATTCACAAATACATAGAAATTCAGCAACACACTCCTAAATAACCAATGGATCAAGGAAGAAATGAAAAGTAAAATAATTATTTGAGGCAAAAGAAAATGGAAGCACAACATACCAAAACTTCTGGGTAGTAGCAAAAGCAGTTCTAAGAGGAAAGGTTGTAGTGATAAATGCATATACATCAAGAAAAAATTCTCAAACAACTTAACTTACCAGCTCAAGAGACTAGAAGAACAAAATAATCCCAAAGTTAGCAGAAGGATAGAAATAAAGATTAGAGCAAAAGTAAATGAAATGGAGTATAGAAAGGTAATAGAAAAAGATCAACAAAACTCTAGGAGTTGGTTCTTTGAAAAGAGAAAGTTGACAAACCATCAGCTAGACCAATGAAGAAATAAGAGAGGACTTAAAATCATAAAAAGAAGAGGCAACATTACAACTGATACCAGAGAAATGCAGAGGATAATAGGAGATTACCATATACAACTATATGCCAACAAACAGGACAAACTATAAGAAGTCAATAAATTGCTAGAAACATACAACCTACCAAGTCTGAATCATTAAGAAACAGAAAATCTGAACAGATCAATTACTAATAAGAAGACAGAATCAGCAATCAAAAATCTCCAACAAAGAGAAACTCAGGACCAGATGACTTCACAGGTGTAGTCTACCACACTTTTTTTTTTTTTTTAAATTTAAATTCAAGTTAGTTAACATTCAGTGTAGTATTGGTTTCAGGAATAGAACCCAGTGATTCATCACTTCCATATAACACCCAGTGCTCATCTCAACAAGTGCCCTCCTTAATGCCCATCACTCATTTAGTCCATCTCCCCCCCACTTTCCCTCCATCATTTCTCAGTTTATTCTGTATCCTCTGTATATCCATATTTTTATCTTATTTTTCCTTCCCTTCCTGTGTGTTCATCTGGTTTGTTTCTTAAATTCCATATATGAGTAAAATCATATGCTTATATTTGTCTTTCTCTGACCGACTTATTTTGCTTGGCATGATACATTCTAGTTCCATCCACGTTGTTGTAAATGGCAAGATTTCATTCTTTTTGATTGCTAAGTAATGTTTCATTGTATATATGTATATCCACATCTTTATCCATTCATCAGTCAATAGACCTTTGGGCTCTTTCCATAATTTAGCTATTGTTGATAGCACTGCTATAAACGTTGCGGTGAATATGCCCCTTCAAATCAGCATTTTTGTATCCTTTGGATAAATACCTAGTAGTGCAATTGCTGGGTCATAGGGTAGTTCTATTTTTAATTTTTTGAGGAACCTCCATACTGTTTGGATTCCAGAGCGGCTGCACCAGTTTGCATTCCCACCAGCTGTGCAAAAGAGATCCTCTTTCTCCACATCCTCGGCAACATCTGTTGTCTCCTCCGTTGTTCATTGTAGCCCCCCAGACAGGTGTGAGGTGGTATCTCATTGTGGTTTTATTTGTATTTCTCTAATGATGAGGGATGGTGAATGAACATCTTTTCATGTGTCTGTTAGTCCTCTGAATGTCTTTGGAAAAGTGTCTATTCATGTCTTCTGCCAATTTCCTCACTGTATTATTTGTTTTTAGGATGTTAAGTTTGATAAGTTCCTTATAGATTGATACTAATTATCAGATAGGTCATTTGCAAATATCTTCTCCCATTCTGTAGGCTGCCTTTTTAGTTTTGTTGATTGTTTCCTTCACTGTACTAAAGACTTTTATTTTGATGAGGTCCCAGTAGTTCCTTTTTTCTTTTGTTTCCCTTGCCTCCTGAGGCATATCTAGTAACAAGTTGTTGTGGCTGAGGTCAAAGAGGCTGTTGTCTGTGTTTTCCTGTAAGATTTTGATGGTTTCCTGTTTCACATTTAGTTCTTTCATCCATTTTGAGTTTACTTTTGTGCATAGTGTAAGAAAGTTGTATTCTACCAATTCTTCTCAAACTCTTCCAAAAAGTAAAAAAGAAGGGAACACTCCCAAGTTCATATTTACAAAGCCATATTACCCTGGTAAGAAAGTCAGATAAGGGGGCGCCTGGGTGGCTCAGTGGTTAAGCGTCTGACTTCAGCTCAGGTCATGATCTCATAGTTTGTGGATTTGAGCCCCATGTCAGGCTCTGGGCTCATAGCTAGCCTGCTTCAGATTCTGTATCTCCCTCTCTCTCTCTCTCTCTGACCCTCCCCTGCTCACACTGTCTCTCTCTCTCTCAGAAATAAATAAAAAGATTTTTTAAAAAGTCAGATAAGGACACTATAAGCAAAGAAAAACTATAGGCCAACATCCCAGATAAATACAGATGCAAAAATTTTCAAAAAATGTTAGCAAATCAAATTAAACAGCACATTAGAAGGACCATGCACTGTGATCAAGTGGGATTCATCCCTAGGATGTGAGGATGGTTCAGTATATGCAAGTCAGTAAAATGTGATGTATCGCATTAACTGAATGACAGTTACAAATCCTATGATCATCTGAATAGATACGGAAAGAGCAGAGCATTTGACAAAATGCAGGATCTATTCATGATACAAAACAAAAAACAAAACAAAAAAACCCTCAACAAATTAGATATAGAAGGAATACCAAAACATAATAAAGGCATGGGTTTACTTCTGGGCTCTAAATTGTCTATCTGTATTGTGTATTTGAAAGTTGCTAAGAAAGTAAATCTTAAGTTTTCATCACAAGGAAAAAATTTTAAACTATGAAGTGATGGATGTTAACTTACTTGATTGTTGTAATCATTTTCATAATATGTATATCAAACGTTTTGCACCTTAAACTTAGTGTTATATGTCAGTTATATCAATATAAATGGAAAAAAGTGGTTAAATGCCAAATTTCAGTAGACCTCCAAAATTTTCAAAGTATGTTTAAAGCTTAGAATTGAAAATTCATACAGCATTTTGTGATTTGTGATTTAGATTAACTCAAGTACCTATTTATATAATATTTCCCCAGTGCTTTTATTTTAGGATTGTGAAGTTATTCGATAACCAGACAGAATTCTAGATAAAAAGTATGTTGGAAAGGGGCACTTGGGTAGCTCAGTTAAGCACCCGACTCTTGGTTTCGGCTCAGGTCATGATCTCACAGTTTCATGAGTTTGAGCCCCACGTAGGGCTCTGTGATGGCAGCACAGAGCCTGCCTTGGGATTCTCTCTCTTCCTCTCTCCCTGCCCCTCCCCCATTCATGCTGTCTTTGTCTCAAATAAATAAAGCTTTAAAAAAATTATGTTGGAGAGATCCAACATATTTAATACTTAGAAACATTACTGATTGTTGCCCTAGTTATTTGTTTTTATATGTCCAGCTTTTAGTGGTTTATAATAATAATTCTCTTATGGTAAAGTATTTTGAAGTTGTAAGAACTAGATTATAAGTCACTGGACAGGGTACCCTCATTTCACAGATGAAAATATTCACCCACATGAGCAAGACAGTCTAGTGTGGTAGTTAAGGGACACTGAGGCCAGACTGCTTGCAAACCCTGACTCTGCCTCTAACCAGTTGTATATGAATCTTGAGCAAATTATTTTTTACTTATCTGTGCCTCTATTTCCCTACATGGTAAATGTGGGGAAGGGGGGTGGGATAAATACATAGAATTCACCTCCTAGTGTTTCTCAGGGTTAAAGGAGTTAATATATGTAAAATGCTTAAAACAAAGCCTGATACGTGATAGATGCTACATGTGTGTACTTTTATCATCACTTTTACTGCTCTAATGTGTATTAATGACATGTGCTACGTATCAGAACTGTTTTGTGTCTAAAGTTCTAATCTTCAGAGGAACTACTGGTGGGAGGTGTTTGGATTCATACCAAGATACTAGAAATTTCTGATGCTTTGAATGCTACTTTTTTTTAAAGCTTTGAGTTAAAAAAACAAAAAACAAAAAAAACTAAAACTCCTCCCTATCAGAATGAGAATTCCCAGTTCTTACTCTCTTCATCCACAAGCTTGTTGATGGACACAGTGGAGCCCATTAAGTACGACTCCCTCTCCTTCACCCTCCCCTCTGCTACAGTCAGCATTGTTGCACTTGAGCTCTCTGAGGTTGTTAAATCTTCACCCCCACTATGAACTGCAACAGTAATATGGATTTTTGTCTTGTTTGTTTTTTATTTTGTTTGCAGATAATACAGCAAACTCATCAAGTAGTAGAAACTGAGCAAAGCAAAGAAATTGAGAAATGGAAAAGACTTGCACAGTTGAAGAATCGTGAGTTGGACAAGTTCCGCACAGAATTAGACTCAATATTAGATGTTCTTCGAGAACTGCACCGGAAGGGGGTGGTGGTGCCGGTTGCTTTTGCAGATGAAGTGAATGCACCAGAGTATTACTAGCAATTGGGATTTCCTGTGACCTCAGAAAAGGCCAGATGATGGATGATGAATGGGATTCTGCTGTCAGAAGAAGCCTTTTGAAAACGAATGTTCCAGTATGTTGCCAGAAAGCAAACAGTACAAGAGCAACATTACAAAATAAATTTCCCTAAACCAGTAAAAGCAAACAAAACACATGATGCTGTATTTTACTGAAATTCATTAACCAGTCACATTTTAAGTAATTTGTGGACAAGTCCCCTTATGTCAGAGGATTAGAACTAGTGAGATTAGTTGTACAAGATCTAACTTAAATTCTAGATATGAAAAGAAGAAAACTGCTCATCCTCTGCGATTTTTGACTAAGTGTGTATTCTTAATCCATAGTACCAGAAGAACAGCTCCTCTTGCCCATGGAAACTAGAAGAGCGGGAGCACAGTGGTTTAAACAGTCACCAGAGTAGCAGAACTTCCACAGCAGTTTTGGCAAGAATAACTAACTTTGTACAAGCAGTGGGCTCCCTTGTGTTCTCCCAGATTTCCGCTTCTACCTCTGGGTGCCTCATTTTTGCACCTGATATAAAGGTGCAAAACTTATTTCACATGTAAAAGGGGAATTTGATTTATTCATTGTTTTAACCTTTTATGCTCCCTGTCTTAAATACTAGTCCTTTTTTGCAAGTTTATGACTATAAACAGTGTAACATCTTTACTTCCTCTATTTAAAACATAATATATGTTCATTAGAAAAAAGTAGAAGCATGCGAAGTAGTTGGATTGTTATTTTTTTTTTTACAATGCCCATTTCCAGAAGCAGATAATATGTAAAATGCTGGTGAGTTAAAGCCATAGCCACCTTATTTTCAAGTGTTTGGACCTTGTGCTGTCCGATAGAAGTATAATAGGAGTCACATGTAATTTTCAACGTTCTTATAGCAGCATTTAAAAAGATAAAAAGAAACAAATGAAATTAATTTTGGTAATTTATATAATTGATCTAAGTATCAGTATAAAAATGGAGTTTTTACATTTTTTTCCATACTTTGTCTCCAAAATCTGGTATATTTTACATGTCAGCACAACTGCATTTCGACTAGCCACATTCCAGGTGCTCAGTTACTATATGGCAGTAAGTGCAATTCAGAAGGAATAATTAAAGGGTGAGACACTTTATAGAAGACAGGTAAAATAGGTCTTGGTGAAATTATGGGTAGCAAATGTGAAATGTGGAAATATAAGGAATACAATTAAATTCTTAATGTTCAGCATTTCTGTCCTTAAGATGGTAGAAAAAGCATTAATTCAGGTAGCTGTATTTATGTGAAAGGATTTTAAGTTATAATATAAACTATTTTGGTTATTAATTGAGTGTATTTTTGTGTTTTTTAAATCTGCAAACCTATTAGTTTATAGCTACACCCATCTCTCCCTTTGTCCTTTTGACTATCCATTAGCCATTCATGCCAAGCACAAACACGGTTCATTCTGAAACACAAAGAAGTGCAAACATCAAATAGATTATTACTTACAGAAAAAAAGTACATCCTATTTTGATAAGGATTCTTTCTTCTTTTGGAATAAGCTGTGCACATGGCAGGTATTCGATTCTGTTTACAGACTAAAGATCCCTAAGTACTATCAGAATTACTAGTTGCAACTAAAAACCTCAGGAACCATACTCCATTCCTTAGTCATTGCCTTAAGGGTCTAGCAGGAGAACACAGAAGATATAATACTTAGGCTATCTTGAATAGGGAGACTTTTATGGAGAATTAAGCTCCAGAAAGTATCAGTCCCCTGCTACTAATTATATCCCCCTCACAAGGTCCTCAGGTACCAGCATCCACGGGGCAGGAACCTCACCAGGATATGGCTTGCTGCCGACTCCACTGCTTTTGTGCAGAGGGATTTCTGATTCAATCTGTTACTTAGAGCCCACAGCATTCTAGAACTAGTATCAACCCATCACCCTTGGGAAATCTAGGCTTTAGTATTAGGGTCCCATTCCCTATTACAAAAATCCTAGATTGGTGACAAAATGCTAAGAAGGTGAAAATAAGTATTTCTCCTTCCCACTCATACTACTAAGAGCTCTAATTAGGGCAGATCCACAGGCACATTGTGTTCCGTAGTGTTTCACGCTATCGTGCTTTGAAGGGCTCGTTAGCAATAGGTAGTGAGAGGAGTGAAGTTTGAAAGTTTTCCAAACCTCCCTAGTTACTATGATTCTATTTGGGTTTTTGAACCCATGAATTAGAGCATTCACTTGCAGTTTCTGTAGAAAAGTCCAAAATGGAAAGCACATGTATTCTTTCTCAGCACCTGTCCAGCCCTAAGTGGCCTATTTACTATTCCCCTCTAGTCTAAACCATAGCAAGGCCATTTGTCTCCAGGTTTGCTGAAAGCTTAAGTCACAACCACCTAAACAGACAAATAGGCGAGAACATTCCTTCCCACCCACACTCGCTTTGTAGGATTGTTCTAAGAAATAAGTTTGAAGGGCAGGATCTACTCTATAGATAGGGGAAATCTATAGAAGGAAGGGAAGCACAGAGTTTGATCAGAACAAAATTAATTAGTAAATTCAGGAACAAGCAAAATGGATTAGACTTTATGAAGAAGGGAAAAAAGGGGGGGAGAGAGTGGTAATCGTACCAGGTAAGCACCTGTAGAGCACAAACGCTAAGAAGCAAGAACACAGCAGGTATCTGACCCAGTGGAGCTACTCTAAGCCTTCCTTGCACTTGAATCCTTAATGGTCCCCTGCCAATAGTCCCCCACCTCGGGGTACAGATATTACAGTGAGAAAATCCTGTTACGGGGGACAGATGGTGGTAGATTGCACATGATCTGTGTTTAAGTTCTTGGAGAAAGGTCTGGAAGGGATTTTGGAGAAGAATTTGTAAGGTAGGCAAAAGTCATGAGGGAAAGAATATTCATAGAAGAGTTAAACTGAACCTGCTTATTGGAAACGACTGAGTAGAATGAAGCATGGGAGGATGGGGTTTCCTCACGCCAGCCCTGGGCAGTAAGTGTAAATCAGATTTCCATGCCCATGTCTTCCCGGTTAAGCTCATTATCATGGCCACATGTAAGGAGCCCTAATAACTAGCAGGAGCTCATTCCCCTGGCTTGGGATCAGAGCCTTCACAGCAGCTCAGTCCCTCATACATAATAGGGGCTTAGTAAACTAATTGCCTTTTGTCCCTTGACCTTCATCTACAACGATAACCCTCACCTCCCTCCATCCCCAGAGACTGTGTCTGCACTCTATAAGAGGATAACGTTGGGTCTGCAGCTCTCCCTTTCTTCTCTGAGTGCCGGCCCCCATTCCCAGTTCCTCCCAGAATTACCCACTGTTCTCAAAAAAGTCAACATGTTTGAAACCAGCTCCTCATGTTTCTTCCTGAAACCAGATGCCCACTCCCCTGGGTTTCAGCATTCTCCAGACAGTTCTAAACCTTGAGGCATTCTCAACTCTCAGTCAATTCGGGATGCTAGAGCAAATTACCATAGACTGGGTGGCTTCAACAACAAACATTCATTTCTTATAGTTCTGGAGGCGGGGGAATGAATCCAAGATCAAGGTGAAGAGGTCTCTCTGCTTGTTGTATGCTCACAGGGTGGGAAGCAGAGAAGCAAGCTCTCCAGGGGCTNTGGGGAATGAATCCAAGATCAAGGTGAAGAGGTCTCTCTGCTTGTATGCTCACAGGGTGGGAAGCAGAGAAGCAAGCTCTCCAGGGGCTTTTATAAGAGCACTACTCATTCATGATGGCTCTGCCCTTACAACTTCATCTAATCCTAATTAACCTCCCAAAGGCCCCACCATCACATTGGGTTTCAACATATAAATCTTGAGGGGACACAGTCCACATCAACTAACTCAGACACGTGGTCATCAAACCTGTAGCCAATTTCTTCAAAATAATGCTTATATCTACCTGTCCCTTTCCACTCCCATATCCACCAGCACGGGAACCCCGTCAGCATTTCCTTCCTTTTAGTGTAGAGATGTAACTGATTACCGCTATGCTCTCCGCACCCCAAATACCCTGCAAAACAACACTGCGATGTAGTTCTTCCTAAAACTCTGCTTGATGCATACCAGCTTCCCACTTGACCCAGGTGATTTTTAGGTGTAAATGTTAGAATCCTTACCCTAAGCCTTCAAGGCACCACTCAGCGTGACCTTGCCTTCCTCTCCACACTCCATTCCAGACCTCTAATCTCTTACACAAATATTCCCTATACCAGTTTTCTATTACTGCTGTAACAAATTACCACAAACCTAATGGCTTAAGACAGCACAGATTTGCCGTCTTACGGTTCCATAGATCAGAGGTCCAACACAGTTCTCATCGGGGTAAAATCAAAGTATCAGCAGAGCTGCATTCTTTCCGAAGACCCTGGGAGAAAACGTTTCCTAGTTCTGTCCTGCTTTTCCTTCCCCTTTTCCACCTACTGGCGTTGCCCCCTCCCTCCATCCTCACAGCAGCCGTGCATCTCTCTGAGCATCCTTCCGTACCTCGGACCCAAGGCTCAGCTGGGAGAGGTTCTCCTCTTTTAAGGACCCAAGTGAGTGGATTGGCTCTACCTGGGCAATCCAGGATGCTCCTCCCATCTCTTCACTTCAGGATCCTTAACAACACCTGCAAAGTCCCTTTTGCCATGTGAGTGCCTTTTCACAGGTGGCTACCTTGGGGGAGGTTAGCAGAGAGCATTATTCTGCCTACCACACTCCTCTCATTCAAACCAATCTTATAGCCATGCTGTCTATCCTAACACCTTTATGTCCTCCTCCTTTCCATTTGACCATCTCACCCCTACCTCATCCTTTGTTCACACTAGGTTTTCATGATCACATTCTTCTCTAAATGGAATATATATTCTACATCTACTGCCTGGTTATAGCTCTCATTGTATACATACACATACACTCACTCACATACACGCATCCCTGTTCATCTCTTTATTTTCCTAGGATCTTCTAGACAAATCAGTTCCATGATGATAATGGCAGCAATGGCACAAGCCTCTCAAGGACTCTAGTAAAAAAGGAAATCATTGCAAAGCTGCCACAGAAACAGGCTTAGAAGTAATTAACTGCTATAGTGTTTATGGAATCTAATGGTTAATCATTTTTTAACTTTTATACCACTGTAGTTAAGATTTTAATGCAAATTTTCTTCAACCACTAACAGAGATTCTGTTTTAGGGGAAAAAAGCTTAAGGGTTGTTGTTTGTTTGTTTTAACAAATTGCCTTTGAAATGCATGATTCTTTAAGGAACACTAGCGTGGTTACAAATGAACGGGATTTATATACTCTCACCAGATGGAAAGACTAAGGGATAAAACCAAAAACCATTCATAAGTGTGAATTTGAACCTCAAATTGATCACAGGAGAAACTATTATTCAAGGTGAGTATCATATCGACATGATGCCTGAATATGATGAGAAAGCTGATTTCCCTACTCATATAATTATGCTGCTAATGTGTTAGAAGCTGAAAAATTTCCTCATTGTATTTGTTCCTAATAAGTATGGAACCGTTTAGACTCTACAAAATCAGACTAAATATATCCCCATACTGCCAGATCACTGAGCTAAATCTCTCCCATAAGAAAGACACAATTATACTCCTAGAAAAATTCTTCCTGAGAATAATAGGCTTTTAGATGGTGGGAGCATTACTGCAGGTTCCCCCCGGTAGAGTTGGAGGGGACCAGGGGAAATTTAGCAGGTCTGAGTCGAGGTTTTGCTGCCCTAGTAGCCAAAGAGAGCATTGCTATTTTTAAAGATATGACACTCTCCCAAAAGTTCAATGAGGAGGGACTCTGTGAACAATAGAGTACGACACAGCTGCATAATTGTCAACACAAGTCAATTAGAATATGTTTTGGTATTGGGACAATGATTATCCTATTATTCTTTGAAAGTGCAGTTAACAGCAACAAATGATCAGGTCTGAGGGAATCTGGGGAGATAACAAACAATAAACCATTCTAAATCTGTTGGACTCCTCGACACTATGCAGGAGATGAGATGGACATCTTTGCAGATCTCTCTTAATGCAGGGCTTACACCTGCAAAGACTAAAGCTCGTTTTGCAGCAGAGAGAGGGAACAAATCAAGATTTCTGATCTGGTGAGGTTTACTAGACGGCAAGGAGATCAGAAAAGTACACAGAGCCAAGTATGAATAAATGCAGTAAGTGACCTATGGAGTGTGAAAGGAGCATGGAAGAAAAAGAAGAAATCCCTTTCACCTGGGACCTGGAAAGCTTTCTTTGGAAACGTGGCTTTGAGGATGGATCTTAAGAACTAGGTGGGATTTTGGCAGAACAGGATACAAGAATGGAAATTCCGAAAACTGATTCCAAAATTCATACAGAAACACAAATGACCCCAAATGGCTAAAACAACTTCAAACAAGAACAAAGTCAGGGGGACTTACACTATCTGATTTCAACACTAACTACAAAGCTACAGCAAGAAGTATGATTTGGCATAATATAGGCAAATAGGACAATGCAATGGAATAGAATATTCACAAATAAGCCAACGCATGTACATGCATGCTGGAAAAGCGATTTTCAGTAAAGGTGCAAAGGCAGCTCAGAAAGGCTCTTTTCAACAAATTGTGCTGAAACAGATATCCTAATGCAAAAAATAAAAATAAACTTTGCACATCACAAGATACATAAAGATGAACTCAAATGGATCCTAGACCTTAATATAAAACTTAAAACTATATTTTAGGGGGAAAAAAAGATAAGCATTTATGACCTTGAGTATGGTGAAGATTTCTTTGACATTACACCAAAATATGACCTATTTTTAAAAAGAATTGATAAATTGGACTTCACCATAAGAAAAATCTGCTCTTCAAAGACATTGTTAAGGAGACTAAAAGACAAGCTATAGGCTGACAGAAACTATTTGCAGATCACATATCTGATAAAAGACTTCTACCCAGAATAAAGAACCCTCAAAAGTCAATAATAAAACAAACATCCCCAATAAGACAAGGAGCCAAAGACACTTTACCAAATATATCCAGGTGCAAAATAAGCTTATGAAATGATGCTGAATAGCATTGGTTATTAGTGAAATGCAGTTGAAAACCATAATGAGTTAGGACTAAACACATATAGTAGAATGGCTAAATGTTTAAAAGATTGATCTAGTAAAAAAAATAAAATAAAATAAAATAAAAGAGATTGATCTTACAAAGGGTTGGTAAGAAAGCAAAACAACCAGAATTCATACACTGTGAAGAATTTAGACTATATAATCATTTTAGAAAATGTCCAGCAGTTTTTTAAAAAGAAACATTTATCTGCCATATGACCCAGATGTTCCTCTTCTAGGTGCTTAAGAAAAGTACAGGAGGAGGAGGGGGTAAGATGGCGGAGAAGTAAGGAGCTCCGTACTTGCACTCGCGCCCATACATCACACAGAAAAGATCTGAAGCCATTGGAAACCTTACAAAACCTGAGAGATTGGGAGAAAAAGGACGCAGAATCCACTGAGAGAGCCTTCTACCGTGAGTGCGAACTGGGGAAGATACAATCGGGCGGGGATCTGAGACTCCAGGGTGGGAGGCGATCCCCCTCTACCCTCTACGGGGAGTGAGAGGGGGAAAAAGAGTCCGAAACAGAAAAACCTCCGCTCGGGGGGAAAAAACCTCCACTCGGGGCATAGAAAGACCATACTTGCCAAATACCTTCAAACCAGGTCCCCTCGCGCCAACTGGTCCCGGCGGGGCTGAGCACACAAACTGCTTCTTTGTGCTGCTTCCTGGCGGCTGGACTTCAGAGCGGTGGCGCGCCTGCCGCCATTGTAGCTCCCGGGTGGCTGGGGACCCTGAAAGAGCCGCGCGGACACCAGGCGTCCACGCTCCTGGCTGGCTGGGACTCGAGAGGGAAGGCAGAGAACTAAAAACTGGATTATTAGCCTGTGAGTTCGTGTTTCGGGTGACGAGCCATAGAGGGACCCGGTTTTCCTCACTCCAGCGGAATCAGGCTCAGCGCACCCGGCAGGCAAG
>NW_027551567.1:6110652-6117043 GCF_008692635.1 Crocuta crocuta
CGCCTGAGGCATTGGATCCCGCCACGCCCATCCCTGCCTGAGAGGTGCCCTCCTCCCTTTTTTTTTTCCCCTTTTTTTTCTCTTTCTTTTTTTCTTCGTCTTTCTCTTTTGTCTCTTTTTTCCCCAGAACACTAACCTGACTAACTCTGGTCGCCAGCTTGCTTAAACAATCACAACGANAAAAAAAAAGAAAAGTACAGAAGCCTACAAAGACTTGTAAACATATATTTATAGAAGTCTTATTTATAATAGCCAACATTGTAAGTAACCTGAATATCCATCAACAAGTAAATGGATTAAAAAAACTACAACATGAATCTCAAAATAATTGTGAAAGAAGCCAGACAAATCAAGAGTAGATACCACATGATTGGATTCATATAAATATCTTGAAAATACAAACCAATGTGTAGTGACATACAGCAGATTAATTATTTCCAAGAGAAGAGATGGGGAGGGAGGGGATTATAAACGGGTATGAGAAATCTTCTGTGGGTGATAAACATATTTATTATCTTGGTTGTGGTGATGGTTTCTTGGGTGCCAAAGTATATTAAAAGGTACACATTAAATATGTAAAAATCATTCTGTCAAGTATACCTCAAAGTTGTTTTTGAAAAAGCAATTGAGTCCTGCCCCACCTCATGCCTGACTGGAGCAAGATGATCACCCCAAACTCTACCTGCCTAACAGGAAACGGGGAAGGTTCTCTCATGGAAGATAATATAATTTGTAGCATCAATCGATTTCATTCAGAATGTCTACCAAATAGTAATCAGTGTCCAGGCTATATAATTTGGTAATATGAGAAGTAGAAACATTAGCAAGTGCAAACACAAGTGGTCCAAGGTTATCAGGGTTAGCAAATGAAGACTTTTAAAATAATCACTTAAAAATTTTTTTAATGTTTTTATTTCTGAGAGAGAAAGAGAGAGTGAGCAGGGGAGGGTCAGAGAGAGAGGGAGACACAGAATCCGAAACAGGCTCCAGGTCTGAGCTAGCTGTCAGCACAGAGCCTGACGCGGGCTCGAACCCATGAACCGTGAGATCATGACCTGGGCCGTAGTTAGACGCTTAACCGACTGTATCACCCAGGCGCCCCTCAAATAATCACTTTTAATATGTTCGATAAACCAGAAGAAATGATGGACAAAAAAGATGAAAGGATAAAGAGTTGCAGCTACGAAATATACTGAATTGTATTTTTAAAAGAATCAAATTGATATTCCAGAATGGAAGCTTTTAATGCTGGAAACATGGTAAACTGAGTCAATCTGATCCCTTTTCAAAGGAAAACTTCCAGTAATACTGGGTAAAATACAACAACAATAATAATACAGAGCTAACCATGAAGAAAAGAGTTCTCCAATGACAAAAATAAACAGGAAGCTTAAAGCCAGAATGATAAGCTTGTAAGCTGATGCCACAGCACCCCGGGGACAGGGTTTTAAGCTGCATGGTCAAGTGAGTTAAAATACCCATTCAGAAAAAAGTTGTTCATACCAGGCATAGAGACTGTTCAGTGAAAGAGAGACAAAGGACTCCATACACTGACACAGGAAAGGGATAAGGTTCTACCAGGGTCCCTAAGAAAAAACAAAACCTCCCTTAAAAAATCTCTAAACTCCAAGCTCATGCTTCATGTGGAGGGATCCAAACTTATACTCCGCAAACAAAAATGTAAAACTAACATAATTCCAGATTGACCACTCAGGGAAATTTTTATTTTTTATTTTGTTAATGCTTATTTATTTTTGAGAGAAAGAGAGAGAAAGAGACAGAGATAGACAGAGACACAGAGAGAGAGAAACAGAATCCAAAGCAGGCTCCAAGCTCTGAGCTGTCAACACAGAGCCCCACACGGGACTAGAACCTATGGACGCAACAGATCATGACCTGAGCTAAGTCAGAAGCTTAACCGACTGAGCCACGCAGGCACCCCACTTAGAGAATTTTTTATAAAACCAGGGTGAGTGAGATAATCAGGAAAAAATTCTACTCACTGTCAAGCTCATGCAACTACACACACACAAACACACACACCAGTCGGAAACAATAGACTATAGAAGTAGCAAACCCCAAACCCACAAGATGATTAGTATTCCCGAGCCTAAAATTTTGAAGCAATTGGGGTGCATGGGTGGCTCAGTCAGTTAAGTGACCAGCTTCAGCTCAGGTCATGATCTCAATGTTGGTGGGTTCAAAAAGAACAGGTGGATTTTTTGAAAGAGCCAAACAGAACTTATGGAAACAAAATATATATAACAATTGGTACGTAAAATTCAACAAGTTAAACAACAGACTTGAACTTTCAGTATCCAGTATGCTTATTAAAATTCCAGAGTAATCTCTCAAATAGTTGTTTAAAAAAATAAATAGTTTAAAAAGAGAATAAAAACTACAGTGTAATTGAATTTTAAAGAGAGAATACAAACAAATGAGCCAAAATGGAGCATGCAAAATAGGTCAATCACTATTTTAAGTGCTTTTTCTGTTTTATCGCTTACTACTCACTTTTAGGTGGATGTGATCCCTTCTTGTTCATGAGGAAACAGTGTCGAAGGGCCAGTACCCTGGCGAAGACGGCACAGTTTTCAGGAATGAAACACATCTCAAACAGACGATTTGCAGACCCCATGCTCTTGAGCACAGCCGCACCGTATAAAGCAAGAAAGGAGAAAAGCAGAGCGAAGTAAATAGAAATCACAAAATGAGATGCTAGAAAGCAAACCTCATCAGTAATCACAATACATTTAGGTGGAATAAGCTTGCAAGTTCAAAGATTTACAGATTGCTTGTCTGAAACAAAGCACAATTAAAATTTAAAACAGATTCAAAGTTAAAAAGAATACAGAAAGAGGTCAAAAGTTAGAGACAGATAAAAAAATCAGGTGAATACTAACCAACAGAGAGGGACCCTGTCAAGCCTTCTGCAGGTTCTCTATTTCTTAGAACCCAGTTTGGTGTGCTGCCGGCCAGTGTGCCTGAGCAATACACCGAATCTCCCGGAGTCTTAGGTCTCCTGCCTGTAAAATAGACATAAATACATGTAAGAAACAGTCCAAACCTGCCTCCAGCCAATTTTTATCAACCGTCTACTGTGTTTTGGGCACCTGTCTGGCCCTTGCAGAGATTACATCCTAGTAAGAGGGGC
The DNA here is from genome assembly GCF_008692635.1 of Crocuta crocuta. Lineage (NCBI taxonomy): Eukaryota > Metazoa > Chordata > Mammalia > Carnivora > Hyaenidae > Crocuta > Crocuta crocuta. The sequence continues at coordinate 6,113,807 of NW_027551567.1, forward strand.
ACGAAGGAAACCACAGAGATTGTAATCACCTAAATTTTACAGTATGGGAGGTGCTAAGTGCAGTAGAGAGAGAAAAATGGAGTATGATCAGGGAGATAGGGTGCTGGCCAGGAATAAGGGGAATGCAATGCCCGGTTTGTAAGAACAGCCAGCAGAAGCCTCACTAAGAACATTGAAGAAGGGGCCATTGCTTTACTAGGGCTCCAACAAAGTACTACACCAGGGTGACTTCAACACCAGAGAGCTGTTGTCTCTCAGTCCTGAGGCTGAAAAGTCGGAGATCAACGTGTCAGTCAGCAGGACTTTTCCTTCCTAAGGCTGTGAGGGGGAGTCTGCTCCAGGCCTCTCTCCTAGGCTTATCTTCTCCCATCTTCTCTTCACATAGACTTCCTCCTGTGCATGTCTCTTTGTCCAAGTGCCTTTTTATAAGGACACAAGTCATATTGGATGGGATCCCACCCTTGTGACCTCATCTCACCTAATTACATCTGCACCAACCCTATTTCCAGATAAGGTCACATTCTCAGACTTTGGGGGTTAGGACTTTAACATGTGAGTTGGGCAGGTTGGGAGGGGGCACAATTTGACCCATAACAGGGAGTATTTGAGGAAAAAGTTGAAAGAGGTGAGGGAGTGGGCCAAGTGGACATCTAGAGGAAAATGCACCAGACAGTGAGACTGGCCAGGGCAACAGCCCTTAGACGAGTGTCTGATGTTTGCAAGTGACAGCAGAGAGGTCAGTGTGGCTGGAGCAGGGAGAGCCAGTGGNGCCATTGCAGAGTTCTGAATGCTTATTTATTTGTTTTGAGAGAGAGAGAGCAAGTGCAAACAGGGGCAGAGAGACAGGAAGAGAGAGAATCCCAAGCAGGCTCCATACTCAGTATGAAGCCCAAAACAGGGCTCAGCCCTGCGACCCTGGAATCATGACCTGAGCCGAAATCAGGAGTCAGACACTTAACTGACTGAGCCACCCAGGCGCCCACATTGCAGGGCTTTGAGCAGAGAGGTAACCTGACTTAACTTATATTTAAAAGGATCATTTAAGCCTCTGTGTTGGAAGTTCTCATAGTGCAGTTACAAAAATTAAGTTAGCACAGAGGCTATTTTGTGCCCAATAAATGTCATCTGTTACTGTTTATAAGGGTGCTGGCGGAGTCCCACCCAGATTCCTTTACTAGCCCGTTTGTCATTCCCAGCTTCCGCGGGTTTGGTCCACTAGTGTTCCTTTCTCTGGAGAATTGCCATCGATCGAAGCAAAAGCCACCTTCCCCTGACCAGCCTGGAGTTACAAAAGGCCATGCCCCTGGCTCAAGAGGGAATGATTCTGTGGTGCAATGTGTGCCTCTTGTCTAATGGAATGAATATAGGTGACATGGTGAGAAGGCTCACAGTGTTCTTGAGAATGTCACACCTACAGAAACACCACCAACTTGGACTTGAAGGGACGGAGGACAAGACGGAAGTGGGCCGTCAGGCCAACAAAGTTCTACATGCAGTAAACAGGTTGATAAACTACTCAGTTATAAATACATTTAAGAAAAAGAAAGGATGATTTCAAGGGCAGAGCTGCAGGCCCAGAGGGCAAAGCCAGGAGCCACAGAGGATGATTGGAGTTAGCCCAGTTGAATTTTGAAATTGCTTAGGACTAGTGAGTCCTTTTTTTCCTTGCAGTTTCTCCCTTTTGGAACAGATGTCTGTAACTGGTCTGCTGTGCTTGTCCACCATTGCATTTTAGGAACAAATTATTTTTCCTCTAGTTTTATAGGCCACAGATGGAGAATTTTTCTCCAAGATACATCCCACTCAGGGTCTCACCCATACCTGAGTTAGATAAGTAAGGTTATGAAATTGGGACTTTTCAGCTAATAAGATTTTGGACTTTGAGTTGATGCTTTATAACTGAGACTTTGGAGGATGTTGGGATGAGGTGAATATATTTTGCATGTGAATCTTTGGGGCCAAAGGAAAGACTGTGTAGGTTAACGCCACCCCCCCAAACATGTCCATGTCCTAATCCTTGAATTTGTCAATATGTTACCTTACATGACAAAAGGGATTTTGCAGATGCAATTAAGCATCTTAAGTTGGGACAGTATCATGGGTAATCCAATGCCATCGTAATGGTCCTTACAGGAAAAAGGCAGGATGGTCAAAGAGAGGTGTAAAGTAGAAGCAGAGGATGGAATTATGCAAAGCCATAAGCCAAAGAGTGTGAGCAGCCTCTGAAAGATGGGCAAAGCAAGGAAGCGGATTTTTCCCTAGAGACTTCAGATGAAGCACAGCCCTGGTGATACCTTGATTTTAGCCCACTGACACTGATTTTGGATTTCTGTGCTCTAGAACTATAAGAGAATAAATGTGTGTTGCTTTCAGCCTAAGTTTGTGGTACTTTGGTACAGTAGCAATAGGAAGTGAATTTAGGACCCAATATGACCATGAAGCACATGTTGCCTGCTGTTCTGTGGGAAGAAGTTCTTTGTCTCTGAAGCAAGAGTTTCATGTCTTCTGCCAGCATCCACGAAACTGGGCCTGGCTAACTTTGATCGCTTGCAGGAGGGGTAAAATCTTAAACCCTTCAGAGTTCTTTCTTTTTTTTTTTTAATATCTTTAATGTTTTATTTATTTCTGAGACAGAGAGACAGCATGAGCAGGGGAGGGTCAGAGAGAGAGGGAGACACAGAATCTGAAGCAGGTTCCAGGCTCTGAGCTGTCAGCACAGAGCTGGACGCAGGGCTTGAACCCAAGAACCACAAAATCATGACCTGAGCCAAAGTTGGACGCTTAACCATCTGAGCCACCCAGGCGCCCCGACCCTTCATGGTTCCTGACATTTAATTAATAAAAATGATGGTATGGTCATGGGTATTTTCCAATTTCTAGTGATACTCTTCTAAGAAATCTATTTCTAAATAAGGTACCACTTAAATAGCTTTGAATCTTAAGAAATAGCCTATGGTTTATATTTGGTTGTTTAAACTGTGAATAGTAATATTTATATAAGTGAAAGTCAATAAAATCAGCATTTTTAAATGAAAATAGCAAGTACCTATTTGCAAAAATGTGTTAATTACAAGAAATATTCCATGCTTTATTCTACTGTTTAGTGTTAGAGTCATTAAAGAATAATATTTTCCTCAAAAGATACTATGGAAAAGGGATTTCTTTTGGTGGAATAACTTGTAAATGAAATCTGGTGCATGACTCAGACCAACTGGGCTCCTAGAGATGACAAATATT